>NC_071509.1:28826428-29129895 GCF_027887155.1 Malaclemys terrapin pileata
ATTCTGGTAACGAACGCATGCAAAAATAAGGCATGCCAGAAAAAAAAAAAATTGGAAAACCCTCCATAGTAGCTGGCCAAAGTGTCACAGATATTTGTAAACATGGTAACACTAGAAAATCATAATCAACAATACAGACATCAGTATCCTCAATGTCTGACTATTCCCAGCCTCAGATATCAGTCTGCTTCTAGCTGTTCTCATTCTGCAGTCAAGCAAGCCAAGCTATAAGTGCAACACCTGCCAGCCTCCAGCAAGCATACATGAGGAGGAGGAGGAGGAGGACATGAAAAATGAGGAAGAAACATTTTGCCCACCTGTAAAGTCTAAGCCACCAAAGTCTGAAAAAAAAAACCCACAGGGAATAAATTGTCACTCATGAACATCTAAACCTCAAACAATCAATAATACTCCTGACCTCCACTGGCCTGTAGAATGGAGCAGGAGCATTGGGGGAAGAAAGTTCAGCTACACAGGGCTGTGGCAGTGACTGACCAGCCACATGTCAGAATGTGTCCTAAAGTGGTGCAGCTTTGCAATTCAACTACCTATGTACTGCGCCTAAAAGACACATTCTGGCCCTCAGTTCTGACCAGCTATTACTCAGGCAAGAATACTATTTCAGTCAGGAGATCATTGTAACTCCCCAATTAGACTTGCTCAATGGTCTTCAATATTCATCCCGGTGGGAATTTTCCCTGAGAGATGAGTGATTAAAATTAGTAAGAACTTTAGGATTTAACCCATTGACTGTACAAAAACCATCATCAGCAGCAGCTCACTTCATTGCATCATAATGCAGAAAGCAAAGCTACACATCCCAGTCATTCTAAAGTCTTTTGTTTCCTTTTGGCCTGATCATGATCTGTACCCTTGACTCCCATAAGGCTCAGAATTATTGCCAATGTTATTCAACTTCTATTTGAATGACCTACCTTATACTGGGTCTTACAAGTTTGTTTATGCAGACAACATATGCCTCAGCACTCAGGCACACTCCTTTGACATACTTGCGATTGTTCTGAATGCAGATATGGTGATGGTGGCTATGGCCAATTATTGTCATCGGTGGTGCCTGATACCAAGTGAAAGTAAGATTGTATTGATTGTCTTGCACTTATATCATACACAAGTAGGCAGAGGCCTGAACACATTTCTCAATGATTAGCAATAAAAGCATGATTCACACACAGTTTATCTACACATCAGTTCCAACAGAACTGTCACGTATCGTGACCATCTTACCAACACAGCGACTAAGGTCAAAACGTGCAATAACTTTCTCAGAAAACCACCGAGAATGTCATGGGGTGTCAAATCCCAAACGTTATACAGTTCAGTCTTGGCACTCTGTTACTCAGCAGCAGCGTGCTGTGATCCAGTATGGGCTCACTCATCTCACACAGAGATGATCCACACACAACTTAATTCCACCCTGTATATTATTTCAGACACACTTAAATCTACTCCTCTACCATGGTTACTGATTCTCTGCAGTATTGCTCTGCCCAGTGTTCGCAGAGATGAAAGTATAGCAAAGCTCATGATGAAATTGCATCATATGCCACATCTACTGTTAATTAAAGACTTGTTCAATCCACCACATAGTCTGCACTCACATCGCCCAATGGATATATTTACTGGGTGCCGGTTTTACGGTAGAGGACACATGGCGAGCTTCATGGTCTGCAGAGAAAATGACAAATAATTATCTTGTCTCGGATCCCACTCAACGTCAACCTGGGTTTGATGTACTGCAAAGGCAATGGAGCCTTCTGAACCAGTTTCAGAATTTGTGCTGTAGCGGAATTTCAGTGGCATTTTAGAGACAGTCCACTATGTCACGCTATGACTAGGGTTGACAACCCTCCAGGATTGACCTGGAGTCTCCTGGAATCGACATAAATCTCCCGGTGACTATTGAAAGCAGTGGAGGAGATTTTAATAGGCTATTTTAAGAAAAATGACATGACATATGTTGGAAAAAAAAATCTCTCGGAATAACTTCAGTCAGAACTGGCAACCCTAACTATGACACATATTGTTGAGGACTGCTAACTGGCTCAGTTTCCTAGAGGTTTTCATGCCTTGAACATAGTTGATAAGAACGCTGTGGCTTGACCAGATTGCATGCAGCAAATAAATAATAATAATGGTCCGTACCATGAATATGCTATATGTACTGGGCACTTAGGTGCCAAAGTGCGACAGATGCCTTAGAATACAGTACTAGGGTAGGTAGATAGATGTACCTAGCACATTTTGGGTGCTATTGAAAACAAGCCATAACAAATAATACTGGATACATACATACATAATTATATATATATATATATATATATATATGTATTTTCTCATTTCTGTGCGGTACAAATAATTCAAATGGTATTTCAATATCCTTTCAAAGTATACTTGCTAATGTACCTGTAGCTACCCTACAAGAGTACAGTCATCTTTTTCTGGGATGAGATTTTCTGACCTGTTTGCACTGTATATGAATACATTGATATGTCTGAACATATTGTATCTTTCTTTTTAACCCTCATGGATAAAATGCTCTTGCACTCAATATCCCCTCACTCATGCCTTAGGTTATAATCTCATAATGAGAAATCACCATTCAAATGGTCTGAAGAGTTTGCCAACCTCCCCTGGAAAGGGAAGGAAGAGAGGAGTTGACAATCCTCATGTTGCAAATGTACAAAACAAAATAAAACCCCTGAAGTAGTAGCAAAGACATGTTCCGTGTTTGGACAATACCTTGCACAATGGGATCCTGGACTGAGTGGGGCTCCTAGAAAGTATGGCAACTCAAATATGTACATAAAATAATTAATAATGATCCAAAACAAGAATTGAAATTATCTTTTACTTTCCAGTTCACCATTAAAGGCTGCAATTATACAATGTAAGTACAGTGGTCACATTCAAAATGTTTTCTCTACTTTGAAAGGCTCTACTGACGTAAGCTGGGAGTTTCAACAGAGGCCAAGGCAGGGAAGTGACCAATTCCAATTGAATCTCAGTGGGATTTAGGCACTTAAATTCCATTGACTCCTTTGAAATTCCCAACTTTAAGAAATATTTCCTACACTACTGGATGAAACTGCCTTTGTTGTGCAGGAGTTCAGATTAGATTGTCATAATGGCCTCTTCTGGCTTTAAAATATATAGATCTACGAATCTATACTAAAAATGAGGAGTTGCAGTGGAACCAATATTTTCCATCGAAACAAGAAACTTTTTAAATTCAACCACAAAGTCTGGAATAAAGCAAAAGGTTCATTCTGACCTTGAATCACTGGAAGCATATTTTAGGGCAGACTGGATCTGGGGAAATCAGGGCATCACCATGCTCAGCAGAAGCACTCCTTATTGCTGCACTCCACCATGTACCTTCTTACTGATGGATGGTTCTGACAATGAGCCCCTAGCTGTTGGTGCAGGGCCCCTAGCTCATGGGGACTGCACCAGCCAGGGACTATTTCAAATGCTACTCATGCCCTAATGAATGGTAGGACAAAGCTGCTCATATCTCCCACCTGACAAAGTTCTGGGGAACCAGCATCTCCATTCCTCTTCAACATGAGCTACAATGCTAGGTCTTTTCTCTTCCCTTTTAACAGGAAACCCCCACCCACTGTTTCCCTAACTCCCTCCAGCAATGCTGCATACTTTTCCTATTCTCACCTCAGCCCATTGGGGTAATGCTGAGCTGGCATGGCAATGCAGATTAGTGGAAGTGTGTGAAGACAGAATTTCACCCTGAGTTTTGAGTCCTTAAGGAGGAGGTGCCCAACTAAGTTGCTCCTCTGGGGGCTGAAGATTCATTTGAATCCGAATTTATTATAGACACCACCATGTTTTTTGAGGGGAGAGGCCATCCCATAGTTGCTATTATCTTGGTGCAACTGAATGCCACTGGCTATATTACATGAGCGCTTAATAGAGCACTTGGTCAATTTTCTATTGGAGCCTGAATTGTTGCACTGAGGGAAAGCAGGATACTTCCAGCAAGGTCCAGGTTTCCTTTAATTTAAGAGTAAATCTATTTTATCCTCAAAAAAAGTGGTGGGTTTTTGTTTTTGTTGTTATTTTAATTTCTGGTGGTTAAAATAGATTAAAAAATAACTCAAACTTGCATCTCACTCAACACACTAGTATTCAGGGTCTCTAATTTCCATAGGAAAAGGTCTTTCATTTAGCTATTAAAATTACCTTTCCTAAATGGACGACTCTCACACTAGCAAAATCCAGACCTTTCAGGAACATCTATCAACTGAAAAACAAATGGCATCAGTCTGTCTTCATTTCTTCTGGAAAAAACCCAAATGTATTTATATTAGCATTTCAAGTGTATAATAAATCATTTAAAACTGAACAGTAGCTTTCTCATATGAGCAACATTTGAAATCAATAAAAGGGTCGAATTTGTGTATTAATAGGTCCCAGTGAAGTGTTACTGCTGTAAAACAAAACAATTTTTTTTTTAAATTATCACCAGCACTGGAATATCAAACATAGTTAAAATGCTGGCTTTATTGAGTCTTTAAAACCACCTAAATAAAAAAACAAATTCCATACCAAAGATATTCAAGGATTAACTAGAGCTTTCCTGCAAGAAATAGTTTTTGTGGGTTTATCTGAAATTATGATGGTTAAAATGCAGGACCTTTATGACCTGCTCAATGGCAGGTTTACATTGAAACTGTTATAAATTATTACAGAGATGAAGCCAATCTAAACAGTCCAACATAAATATATCTGCAGACATACTGGCTACTACATATTCTAAACACTGTCTGTATATGAATAAACAGAGCTTTCTAAATCATTTAAGAAAATGTATTTATTCATAAAATCAATAATATTTATATTTATGTTTGACAAAAAAAGACCTATTATATCTAACTTATTGGAACTTGAAAACTTTTAGTATGGATTCTTATGTGGTTTTCCTACATCTGATAATGGCTGAGAATTTTATTTTGAATTACATGAATGTTTCTAATAGTTTTTGTATTTGAGTAATCCTTACCTGTTTAAATTGTTATTTTATTACATTTCACAAGTTAAATATTTGAATAAACATACTATACAGTGCCACTTTCATTCAGTAGCGTGTCCACTAAAACTTTCATTGGAATATAAAACAGGCATAGGTAATATTGAAAAACAAATCTATATTTGTGTGTTTTTACTTTCTTTACTTTACTTTGTGTGTTTATACATTTCAATCAGCAGTAAAAATCATATTTCAGCTCATACTATTATTAAGAAGCACTTGTGTCAGGAAAGGAAATTGGAGATCTTAATATGGCCAGAGCTTGTGTATTCCATATAGATAGATAGATAGATAGATAGATAGATGCGCAATGAAACCATACAGGAAAAATTGTAGACTCGAACAAAAGTATAAATCATAATGACACTGTGTTGCTTCCTAATTTCACACTATAATAAAAATAAGAACATTAAAATACATTCAAATTACTTTAAAATACCTTCTTTTAGCTTGGAGGTTCCCAAAGCGCTTTTGCAAAAGTGGCAGGTAGTGGAATAAATTTCAAGTTGCACCTAAATTGCATGTGCAAAATATCGTGTGGGGTACACAACTGCAAAATTAAAAATAGCAAATTGCAGATTAGGAATATAGGATCATAAAAACTGTCACACTGGAACAGACCAATGGTCCCTCTCCATTCTGTGAGTGAACGGTGCAAAAGGCAGGTGGTGGCCATGCAGAAATGTTTCTTACTAATCTCCATTAGCTGGAAATTGACTTATGACCAGAAACTCTTGAGGTTTTTTTTAAATCCTTATAATTAAAACTCTGGCTAGTCATTTTTATCCATATGTAGCTGAGTGCAACTGGCCCTTCTGGCTCCTGGCTCTGCTAGGCTCCGATAAAGTCACTCAGAGACCCTCTGGTTCTGAAACCACTGGTGCTTTTATTTACAAGTCTGTGTTCCCACCACCTTCTCACCATACAGTGTGCACAACTCTGGGTTCCTTATGTCTGAACCCAGGAGAAAGGGCTTTCTCCCTCTGCCTGCACTCCCTCACTCTTCTCCATCCAACTTCCCTCCCCGGCTTCCTTCTTCCCAGCCTCTTATATAGCCCTGGGCTAATTGGGCTGGCAGCTGGCTCTCATTCCTCAATTAGGGCAGGTTTTTTTCAGCCAGCTCCACTTTATTCACCTAAATGGGGCTGGCATAGCAGAGGGCTGAGTCAGCAGTCCCTGCCCAGCACCCTGTCCTACACCTAGGAGTGGGCCTGGAGCGGGTACGTTTCTTTCAGCAGGCATCTGCCTTCCTCAGCTCCTTGGATCCTCTCAAGTGCCTGGTCCTGGGTGGGGAGTTTAACACCACCGTTGAAGAGTGGTGAGTCCACTTTTCTATGTCCGGGTGGAGGTAGGTGGGTCATGCCACTCTTGGTTGGATCGCATTTATTTATCTCGTCACCATCTCCCGTGGGCCCACTCCTCCACCATTTGGCCAGCTCCGTTCTCAGACCACCACCTGGTGGCCGTGACGGCCTCTCTCACTTCAGAGAGGCTGGGGCCAGCCTATTGGCATTTTAACAATAGCCTGCTGGAGGATGTGGGCTTCATGGCTTTCTTCCAGTTTTGGCTGTCCTGGCAAGGGCAGAGGGGTGCCTTTCCCTCAGCACAGCAGTGGTGGGATGTGGGGAAGGTGCGCGCCTGGCTCTTCTGCTGTGACTACACCTGGGGCACCTGCCGATGGAGTGATGCAGTGATAGAGCAGTTGGAACGGGAGGTCTTGGAGCTCGAGAGGCATCTGGCCTCCAGCCCCAGAGATCCTCCCGGCATACTCCACAGAAGGATGAAGCAGGAGGAGCTCTGGGCCATCGAGGATCATAGGGCCCAGAGAGCGTTTGTTCGAGTCCACATCCGTCCGGGCCAGGGTCTTCTATACCAACCTTTTCTCCCTGGATCCGACCGACACTGATGCTTGTAGGGTGCTCTGGGACGCACTCCTGATGGTCAGCGCGGGTGACCGGGACCAGCTGGAGCTACCTATCACTCTGGCTGAGTTCTCGGAAGCCCTCCGTCTCATGCTCACTAACAAATCTCCAGGCATGGACGGGCTGACCGTGGAGTTCTAACGCATGGTCTGGGATGTCCTTGGCCTGGACCTTATCACCATCTGGGCCGAGTCCTTGGGGAGTGGAGTCCTCTCTCTGTTGAAAAGGTGAGCTGTGCTCGTCTTGCTACCCAAGGAGGGGGACCTCTGCAACCTTTGGAATTGGTGTCCCATCTCGCTCCTCAGTACAGACTACAAAGTTGTACTGAAGACCATTTCGCTGCAGCTGGGGCCCGTGCTGGCGGATGTGGCCCACCCCGACCAGACCTATACCATCCTGGGCAGCACCATCTTTAACAATCTGAACTTGGTCTGGGATCTCCTGGAGCTCGGGTGTAGGGATGGTGTGTCATTCACGCTCCTGTCCCTGGACCAGGAGAAAGAGTTCGACTGGTTGGACCATGGGTATCTCCTGGGCACTCTGTGGGCATTTGGTTTTGGGACCCAGTTTGTGTGTTTTCTCCAAGTGCTGTACGCATCCTTGGAGTGTTTGGTCAGGCTCAACTGGACCCTGTCCAAACCAGTCAGTTTTGGGCAAGCGGTGCCTCAGAGGGGTGTGTCAGGCCAGCTGTATACTTTTGTCTCCTCCGTCGGAAGAGGATGGGGTTGGTGCTTCGTGAGCCGGACCTGCGGCTGGTCCTGTTGGCGAATGTTGATGATGTGCTCCCCATGGTCCAGGACCCTGGCGACTTGGTGTGGGTGGAGGCTTGCTAGGCCGTCTACTCCGCAGCCTCCTCCACCTGAGTCAACTGGGTCAAGAGCTCTGACCTGGTGGTCGGGGACCAGTGGCATGTGAGCTCCCTCCCACCCGCGCTTCAGGCCATCCAGTGGAGCGTGGGTCCACTGCTCTATCTCGGTGTTTACCTTTCTGCCACGCATCTGTCTCCACCGGAGAACTGGTACTGCTTAGAGGGCAGGGTGACTGAGTGGCTCCAGAAATGGACAGGACTACTCTGGTGCCTCTCCCTCCAAGGGAGGGCACTGGCGCTCAATCAACTAGTCCTGTCCATGCTCTGGTACCAGCTCAACACCCTGGTCCCGGCCCCGGGCTTCCTGCCCAACCTCCGGGCGGTGATTCTGGAGTTCTTTTGGCCAGGAGTGCACTGGGTCTCTGCAGGGGTCCTCCACCTTCCCCTGGAGGAGGGAGGGCAGGGCCTGAAGTGCCTACACACTCAGGTCCACATCTTCCACCTCCAGGCCCTGCAGATGCTCCTTTATGGTGCAGGTAGTCCGGCGTGGAAAGTACTGGCGCACGCCTTCCTCCACCGCCTCTGAGGGCTCCGATATGACTGTCAGCTCCTGTATTTCCATTCGAGAGGTTTTCTGCAAGACAAATCCAGGCTGCCGGTCTTCTACCAGGACCTCCTCCGGATCTGGAATCTGGTTTCAGCAACCAGGGCTGTGGCAGCCACCGAGGGAGTAGATCTCCTTATGGAGCCCCTGCTACACAATCCCCAACTCGGTATACAGGTGGCAGAGTCCCCCTCAGTGCGCCAGAGGTTGGTCCTGCAGAAGTCACCTGGACTCTGACTGGGGAAACTGGGTGGATCCCCTGATGCTCGCTCAGTGCATGGGGCTCTCCACCCGTCATACTCTCCGGTGCAAACTTCAGGAGGTGAGGGCAGCCTTATTGTCCACTTCTTGGGTTTACCTCCAGCAATTCCTGTGGGAGGGTGCTCCCCGCCCACCCTAGGCCCTCCAGATTTTTTCATAGGGCCCCTGCCCTGTGAGCCCCCCTGGCTGCCCCACCCATACACCCTGATCCAGCTGCACGACCTGCGTCTGGTTTGCTTTTGAACCATGCCAAGGCATATCTGTACATGCTCATGCTCCATACTCTCCATTTCCATACCCTCGTGTCCCGCCCCAATGCTAAGTGGTGGAACCTACTGCCACCTACTGAGGGAAAGGCCAGCCTCTATTCCACTTTGGTTCCATGGCCCACCAAGGATATTGGTTGGTGGCTCCTTCATGGACCATGAGCATGGGCGTGTACTTCGTGAGGTTCATCCCCATCCAGCAATGCCTGCCCCTTTTGTGGTGTGAGGGAGACCCTGGTGCACATCTATCTAGAGTATGCTATGTTGCAGCCCCTGTTCCGGCCTCTCCTGAATCTCCTTTTACATCTCCTATACACACATCCTATCCATGGCCCCACAAAGTCCTGGGATATCCACGTCAACCTCCTCCTAGCGATGGCCAAAGTGACCATCTATAACACCAGGGAGAGGATGTTGGCTGAGGAGGTTCTCTGCGACTGTGGGGTTTATTTCCAATCTTCTGTCCATTCAAGGGCAGAGTTCCTCTGGGTGGCGTCCGCTGGCTCCCTTGACACCTTCGAGGAGCAGTGGGCGCTGTCCAGGGTTCTCTGTTCAGTATCCTCTTCCGGTTCCCTTGTTTTAACCCTTTGACCCTCACACCTGCCCTTGGTTTTTTTCTGGTTCTCCCCCGTAATCATTTGAGTTCCCGGACCCAATGGATCCTCCCCATAGGCTGGGGGAGGATCCTTTAGCACTTCCCGGAACCCAACAGGACCCTGTCACACCATATAAACATCTAATCCTTTTTTTAAATCCTGCCAAACTCTTAAATTATGCATAAAATTACTTCTTTTCAATATATAGCTTATGTACCTTAGACTAGATGATCACAGTGGTCCCCTCTGACCTTAGAATCGATGAACCTCTCTTTGAAAATCTGGTCATTCCCAAAAATTTATGCATCATTTGAAATAAGTAAATAAAAAGATGCATTAAAACCCCAACATGAGAAAACAGACTGATACTAATTAATTTTAGCACTATAGATTTTGATCCATCGATTAGATCTCCACATTTACAGACTCAAACCCTTAATTCTGACTATTTATTTGTCACATACAATTTTTAATGAGTGTGCGATTTCAGACAGTTAGTGCTGCATGTGATTGGTAGTTCTGTTCTCACTGTCTTCATATGCTTGTACCCTGCTCATTCCCACTGGCAATCTCTTTGCTGATGCAGTTTAACACTTGTGAGGAGAAGAATCTGCTTTGGTCTCAGAAACATTAGCTTGCTGTAGTTTTTGAAAGTTGCTTGCATAGTAAAGAAAGGGCTGAAGAAAGAAACAGGATTTCTGCTTCAGTATTAAAATCACAACGGAATTGCAGGACCAAGAATTAACCATATATTGTTTCAGGTTTCCACTGGGAACTTGTAAGAGCTACAAGGAAACGGAAGCCACCGTTAGGTCTCTCAGATCGTGGGACAAGGAAGGATCCGATATAACTATCAGAAATAGGGATAGAATTATTTTCCCCATTCTATCTCTCCCACTCCACCTCCAAATGGCTGGTGGTTTGCTCCTGCTCCCTCTGCTCCAGTAAGCTTGCTCCATCATCTGGCCTCTGACCCCCTTACTGCTTTTCTTCCTCTTTCCTTCCTCTTCTTCACCCTTCCATTATTAATCAGGGCTCACCTCTTACCTTCTTTGCTCTGCACTTCCCTCATTCTCTGGGCCCCCTCTTCTTCCCTCTGGCCTCTTTGTCCCACAGACAAATGAGGCTCACACTGCTCTCTAACACTGAAAACTGAAACTTTGGGTGGTTTGAATTTGTGGTTCTAGTTCATTCCACTACAAAGTTTGGATCCAGATCTGAACTTCCACCACTCAGAGGGCGTTTATACCTGGAGTCTCAGGGCAGGTCTTCACTACAGGGGGGGGGGGGAGGGAAGGGGTCGATTTAAGATACGCAAATTCAGCTACACGAATAGCGTAGCTGAATTCGACCTATCGGAGCCGACTTACCCCGCTGTGAGGATGGCGGCAAAATCGACCTCCGCGGCTCCCCATAGACGGCACTTACTCCCACCTCCGCTGGTGGAATAAGAGCATCGATTAGGGGATCGATTGTCGCGTCCCAACGAGACGCAATAATTCGATCCCCGAGAGATCGATTTCTACCCGCCGATTCAGGTGGGTAGTGTAGACCTAGCCTCAGTTCAGGGCTTTCAGGTAGTAGTGGTAAATCCTGAAGAATATTGAGACATTTGCACAGAAAGGGAGCTGGTGCTATCATTTTCATCCTTCTTCCTCTTCCTGGCACTGTAACATGCAGTGTTGGATTTGAGAAAATGATTAAAACGAAAGTAATTATAATGGATTTTTGCCCACCCACAACCTCTGAAAACATCAGCCAGGCACAACAGTCGGTTATATAACACCATTAACAGTGAGGCAGCTCATGTTGACTCCAGACAAAATCGCTGCAGAGTGAATGAGTAGTTGCTATCTATGGTCCATGGGCCACTGGCAGGGAAATGAATGTCTACCTTTCAGCAGTTATGATAAGTAGGGCGCTGAGTGGTGAGTCATTACTGGTTTTCCTTGCTACTGTAAACTAGGTTGCTGCAGGAAGCCTCCTTATAAGAAAGCACTGGAAGCAGAATAACAAACCAATTGCAGTTCTGTAATTTCATTCACTACTTCATTTTCTACCCAGGGCAAAATGATACAAGCAGCACTGACAGGAATGGAAAGATGTTTCAATTTAATTACCATAAATTAACAATAGCAACAAATAAAGTGGTGGGAATGACAAATGGAATTGAAAACATAAAATAAGGAACCAAAGAAGGAGATGGAATGAAATCTAATGGGGGAGGGGGAGAAAAGAACAGGCAGAAGACAAGAAAAATAAAGACAGAAAATGCAGTACAAATTAATTTTGTATGGTATATTTCATACAAACTATACACTATGATGCTCTACAATGTTAAATAATGGTGTATAAAACAAATAGTAAGTAATAGCAATCAGAGCAGTAATATACCGGTAAGTAGGCAAAAGAAGGAAAAATGCTTGTAAAGAAGATAAATAATCAGAAAGGTAGCGAAAGACAGCAAATACAAGAAAAGAAATAAGATGGGAAAATCTCCTAGTAAAGAAATGACAGATTAAAAAAAAAAAGGGAAAGTGTATGAGAGAAAAACTACAGCTGGAATTATATAAACTAGCGCTATAAAATCTACGTGACTGAGCAGAACAAGAACTGCAGCACTTTCTAAATTTTCCCTGATGCTGATACTATCAATCAAATCCTTATGACTGAGTCTCAGGTGCTGCTTTACAGTATCTTCCGTACTTTGGCAAAAGCTGGGATCTAGAAATGTGAAAGGCCTAATTCGATCCTTCAGCCCATACCAGCAGAGAATTGGTCAAAATGCAAGAAACAAAGGCTATTATTCTCCTAAATTCTATGAGTTCCTTTTAACTGTCTATACATCCTTGTTAATTTCATCCCTACTGAAGTCTATGGGCTGATATTGATGAAAATGCAATAGCCAAAAAATCATGAAAATGTTTCACACTTTTGCACAGTCCTGCTGCCAATGCTGCTGCAAGTGCTATAGTTGCTATTGTTTTCTTTCTCTTGTCTTTTAGCCTATGTTGAGATTTCTACTGGCAGCTGCATGAGCATGAGACAGCATGACCACTTCCAAATATGTGACTTGATCCAATGTGTCTAAGCTTACATTGACTTCAGTGGGACCTAAGTGAACTGCACTTTCCAGGGCAGCTTCATTGACTTCATTCACACCAGCTGAGGATCTACCCACCCAGATACAACACTCACAGTGGTATAGGGTCTGAAGATTGTAGTTCTTATGGGTGTGGGGAAAAAACCTGGATGTGAACTGCAGGCACCATCATCTTCCTAGGCAGACTGGCAAGTAACTGAGAGTGTGAATGATCACTCGTCATCTCAATGCAACGGCCTGATTATGGCAATTTAAATGCCAGTATGGTAATCATATCACAAGTGCTTCGAGCAGAATAAATTTTTCATTTGAAACTTTATCACTTTGTTCATGTGGAAACTTCTGCATAAACTACTAGTTCTAATGTTCTAGGATTTTATGTTTAAACTGAACATTTCAAAATTTTGGGTCTTTTTTTTAATCAATTCTTCCCCTTTTCACCTTTCTTTCCTTTTAATTTCTCTCCTTTTTTCCCCCTATATTTCCTTATCCTCAACTTTTGAAAAGTTTGAAAAGCAGCACGTTTTGAAAAAGTAATAATGGCAAAAGGAGAACTTGAACAAGAAACCAAACACTGAGCACCATTCACTCGATTGCATTCAGAAGCAAAAAGAAAAAGGTCGGGGAAATGGGAAAAAAAGGAAATAAGAAATTGATTTAAAAAAAAATTGTTTGGTCTTTTTTTTCCAACCAGCTCTACAACAGATCATTTTAACAGAAATCTCTCTCACAAACACAAAATGAGAGAAATGTGCAAAGACACAGTAAATCATGAAGCAAACACAGGAAGCTAGTAGGAATATAAATACGAGTCAAACCAGGTAAATTAGAACCAAGATATGCAGAACCTCAAATACCAAGAGTGAGATTATAGTGAATCCTTAAGGATATTGACAGCTATGACAGACGCTGGTCACTGCGATGCTGATTAATTGTTCTAGAGTAGACCTGATTAAGAAGATCTGCACCTAACTGATACATTGGGGTTAGCTGAGGAGAGCAAAGAGGCTAATTAGGCAGAAGAGCAATGGTTCTGAACTATGGGCTGGGCCCCTCAAGGGAGGTGTGAGCAGTGTGTTTGTTTTGTTTTTAAGTGCTCTGGTTGTCAGCCCTGGGTGGCTGGGGATCCTGCAGAAGGGCTGTGCACACCCAGGAGGCAGGGACAAAGGAGACAGGCAGAACCCTGCCACCCAGGCTCGGACTCTCCTTCCCCAAGCCCTCACCTGCAGGTGGTGGGGTTCCAGCTGTCAGCATGCCAGCAGGGTGCAAAGTCTGCTGTGAAAAGTGATATTAAAGAATATTACTTTTCACATTGCCACCCTTACTTCTGTGCTGCTGCTGGCACAGCACTGCCTTCAGAGCTGGGCACCCAGCCAGCAGCCGCTGCTCTCCTTCACAGCTGTCTTCACAGATGGATGATCGTATATGTAGTTTGGAGGGGGTGGCATGTAAATGATATAGACACAAGGAAGAGGGACTTGATCAAATAAGTTTGAGAACCACTGCCCTAGAAGTATCTCCCAAGAGGAAGATCCCTGGCCAAGGGAGCTAAGGATTGCATGTTACTGTAAATACAGAGCTGCATGAGTTTGTCAAAGTAAGGGGAGGACACTGTGAAATAAACCACTTGAGGTGCTTACCAGAAGAAGAAGGTATCTGACCCTGCCCTACCACAGTAGCCAATACAAATAAAGAAATGAGTGCAACATGAGAATAACAAACAACAAAATATATAACTTAGCACCATATTTAAATTACTTTAGAGCATGCCTGTTCACAAGAGGATGTAACATAGTGATTTATGAGAATTGCAAAATTACTCATCACTGTCACAGATTCTTCCCAGGAGGCTACACAGAGGATTGCTGCTGAACATGTGATTGAGGAGCCACACATAGAGAGATAAAAATTTACTCAACACCCAATAAATTCCTATTATAAGCACACAGAGATGCATAGAGAGAAAGCTCTTAGGATTATAGACATACTCAACCTCTGAAAAACAAAGAGAAGAAAAACAACAAAGAGTCTGGTGGCACCTTAAAGACTAACAGATTTATTTGGGCATAAGCTTTCGTGAGTATAAACCTCACTTCTTCGGATGCATGCATCCGAAGAAGTGAGGTTTATACTCACGAAAGCTTATGCCCAAATAAATCTGTTAGTCTTTAAGGTGCCACCAGACTCTTTGTTGTTTTTGTAGATACAGACTAACACGGCTACCCCCTGATAAAAGAGAAGAAAATGTAAGTGAAGATCACCACAAGAAGACGACGCTGGGCCAGCCTTCCTACCACGTTGCCCCATGTCACTGTCCCAGTGTCCTGACAACAAGCTGAATAACCACATCTTTTATACACCTTGGCCAATTCCACTCGTACACGTTCAGGATTATATCAGATAAAATTTCTCCCTTTGCCTTTGTGTCATATTCCGGCTAATCGTAGTTAAACTTCTGACTGTTCATACCTCACTTGCATCAATTCATGTCCCAATAGTTTTGATACGTCAATGCATTTAGCTCCATGGTTACCTTACTGCAAAAGTACCCCAAATCCCCTATATTTTAAACATTTATGCAATCATGCAATACACTTGTTCTTCTGTGGTTAAATTCTTTGTCACAAAGTATGAGAATGTATAATAACTTCAGGTCAAACCTTCAGGCCTACTTCAGCTAAGAAATAATAGGTTTAATTTTTTGTTACTAGTCCTCAGCTTATTGCCAAACCTACCAGAGTTGTTATACAGTTTTTATATTTCCCTACTTGCCTCTTACAGGTTATTAAAGCTTATTGCAAGCATTTTAGCATATGACATGTGATTGACTTCTTACACAGAGTCCTTCTTTGAGATCAGATCAGGGTCACTGTTGGAACAATGTCATGTAGAATATGATTTGATAGCCATATAAGGGAGGAAAATTTAAAATAAAACCATTAGCTATGCAGAAATGTTTTGAGAAGACCCTGATCTGGAAAAAATTATTTGTTAAAGACAGAAAAATCCAGATGACAAAACAACCTGTAAAATACTTTACTTTTTTTGTGGGAAATAACGCTCTTCATATGAACCCCAAGCTATTTACCAGCTGGAAGGGATGATATTTTCCGATATCATGGATACCAGTGAATGTGAGGTCTTGAAACCCGTTGCTGCAGCCTCTCCTCCCCTTCTCCTCCCTATGCTTGACAGACTCAACAATTTGTAAATATTTTACAGCAGACAGGAGAAACAAAGACCATCTGTAAGTGTCACCTGTGTCAGCCACCAAATGTCACCTATGTCAATGTGCTAAAAAACCTACAATTTCTCAAATATTTTAAAAAAGAAGTTTCTTTAGGTTGACAATTCCATATGAAACTTAAATAATGACATGACAAATATCACACTGCATCCAGTCTTCCACTCCCTTAATAGCAACCTGTCCCCCACTTAATCTTCATCTCAAAGGATACTTACAGATGGTGGCTAGAATATTTTCAGGTCAAATTGCCGAATGGAGAGAACCAGAAACAGGTACTGTAGGAGAATCCAAAAGCGGAAGAAAGAAGACACCTTTGAAAATTGCCAATTGCATTATTTTTGCTGTTCACACTTTATTTTCTCTGTTAGTAGGATGAACCTCATTGGTGGCCTCAACAACAAGGGATGGAACCCTGCTTTCTTTGGCTACAGAAGCTGAGACGTTGAAGACTATAACCTCTAATTTGCTTTATGGGGAAACCAAGTTTTAGCTCTTCTGGAAAGAATCATAATTAAACTGGATGTATCCTTTCCAATTTAGTTTTTTTGGTTTTGTATCCAGGTTCAACGGATCACAGCACCCCAGCTATACGTATGCACATTCCCCAACCAAAGCCTATTTCATTATTTAAAATTTACATCTCTTTTCCAGTTTGAATTTTTCAAATGAAAGTAGTTGCATCTTTATCTAGTTTTCCTCCGTAAAACATGTTAGTCTGAACAGACAAGGGTTTCAGATAGTTAAGCTAATTGGATACGCATTTGAGTCCTTATGCAGTGTGTTGTTGTAGCCGTGTCAGTCCCAGGATATTAGAGAGACAAAGTGGGTGAGGTAATATCTTTTATTATATTATTTACAAAATATTTTAACCTCACCCACCTTGTCTCTTTGAGCCCTTAGGCATTTATCCAAATCAAGGCCAAACCCCAAGCTTTGTGACGGTCACCCATCAGCCTGGCTGGGCAAAAAGCTCATTTAAATTAGTGATTTTAAAGTGATATTAAACATAATGACAATATTTCATGGAAATTAGTGTGACCTCTAGACAATGTGTAGTACAGCTGTTTAAATAAAGATATTGCCAATATTGGGTAGAACTCTGCTCTTGGTTACACTTTGAATTTGATGATATTGTATATATGTAAAGAAGAGCATAATTTGGCCCACTGTACCTGATTTTAAGATGTTGCATTGCATAACTGTATAAAAACAATACCGGCCCTGATCCGGCTATTGGATCCGTGAGAGTTGAACAGAGCTTACACGGAGCCCTGTAACAGGACTCTATGTGGATACATGGGCCCATCAAGGTGAATTCAATTACAGAATTAAAGACATTGGGTGAACTCCTGGCCCCACTGAAGTTTATGGCAAAACTCTTTTTAAAAGTCAGGATCCAAAATATTTGGACAGGTGTAGCTAGCTGATATACAATACAACTTCTTTTGATGTGTTTTTTCCTTCTCCACTCCCCTTTCATATGTCTGTTGTTTTCTTAGGTTACGTCTACACTATGGAGGGGGGATTGATTTCAGATACGCAAATTCAGCTACGGGAATAGCGTAGCTGAATTTGACGTATCTGATCCGACTTACCCCGCTGTGAGGACAGCGGCAAATCGACCACTGCGGCTCCCCCATCGACGGCGCTTACTCCTACCTGGGCTGGTGGAGTATGCGCGTCGATTCAGGGATCGATTATCGCGTCCCGACCAGACGCGATAAATCAATCCCCGAGAGATCGATTTCTACTCACTGATCCGGGCGGGTAGTGAAGATAAGCCCTTAGATTGGGACTGTGGTTTTATTATGTGTTTGAAGAGTGCTTAGCACTAGGGTGTGGCACCCTAACAACAACAGCTGCTGTTCACCAATATACATTCAGTAGGATACCACACCACTTAAGTAACTCAGATTAAGATACTATTTAAAAACTGGAAAACACTAGTTTATGTATTTGAATTTTAAAAAGGATTAACATGGATTTTCATCCACAAGTGAATATGAAAGCAGAAGTGCTGTTTAATAAAGACGGGACAAAACAAATGGGTGGAAAGAATCCAGGAAAGTCATCTGTAATCTAACCATATGAAAGCCAAAAGGCAACCCCTAAACTGCCAGTACAACTGCCTGTAGAATTTGCCAAGAAGCCAGAGTCTGATGTGGAAAATACTATATTTTTCCACAACTTCACATCTGGACACTATAATTGCCATCTAAAGGAGTGGTGGTGTTCTGGTAAGTAAATGACACCCAGCCACCCTGCCTAAGCATTTTTGATTAATTAATGAAAAATATATTCAATATGTAAGTACATTAGCACAAAAAACATTGGCACTGCATTACATGTGACAGGATTTTCCAAATATAAATGCATAAATACACTCTCTGCAGCTGAAATCTAGATTAATGTGGCGTAATGATTTTATTTCCTTAGAAAACTTTGAAATAGTGACAATCATTAGGAGGGGCGCTAACAGTAATTGACAATAATATATTTTATATTTCGAGTATACAAAAGGACTCGACATGTTTTACCAACTGATTCACTTAAATACCTGGAGTGAGATTCTCACATTCAGTTCGGTCCCTTTTTGCTATGTACAGTGACATAAAGGATATCTAAAAGCCCCATTTCCAGCTGGGGATGGGTTTTCCCAGTACAGGCACTGTAGAAGAAGCCTTAAAGCTGTTTCTTGAGGACCCCTCACAAGATGGGGTTGGAAGTCTAGAGGGGGGCTGTGGAGATTCCAGCCAGGACTGCAGTCTGTAGAGCAGCACAATAGAGTCTCTAAGTTACACAGGGTCTCCTCCTGGAGCAGCTCAGGACCAGGAGGACACCAAAGTGGGCTGAAATCAATTGCACTACATCAGCATAGCGAGATGTGATTACCACCCTGTCTAAGGAGAAAAGACCCAATCAGTTGACAACCCTGACTGGAATGTGAACAAGGGTCCAAACAACAGGTGTCAAGGTTGACTTGCCAGCCAAAGTATCCATTCATAATTGACCAGCCATCCAGTGTTCCTGAAACATCAACAAAAGCTGTATTTCCCCCACCTTTTCTATCCTGTCTCTCCTCCACCTTGTGTCTGACAGTTAAAAACAGAAGAAGTGATTACTCTTCAACCATCAGGACTCAATGTAAAATTCACCCTTTTCTTTTCCTCAAATGTTGCATAAACAAAAGAGACATATTTTGCCTCCAAAAAAACATACTTTAATAGGTTTTAATTGATTCGTAGCATAATCACTTAATTCCAGTTTCAATATAAATGATTATTTAATTTCTTGTGTTTGAACTTTCAACTTTAGAATGAATGCTTTTGGTTGTTTACCAATAAACCAAGTAAACCAAGCCTCTGTAGAATAAAACCATAAATCTAAGTATCATTGTTTTAATGTAGGTCAGTGAAAGAATTTATAAATAACTCTAACTCTTTTGACCCTTGAGATCAGTACAACAATGCTTAAGTACAAGTTATATGCAATATATATACTGTAAGGTACTTTTAGAGGAACTATAAGTATTTAACATTGCCCAGTGTTGTGACATTCTTTAATAGAGGAAAATATGTGCAGTGCTTGGAATCAGTGGGATGTGTTTAGGTGGCTATGTCAGGCTTAATTCAATATTTTCTTTGGAGTTGTTGACTGATGTTTCAGCCTTATTAGCTAATTATTTTTGATATTTTCTTTTTGATGGGGAGGGTAATGTTTACATTGACATTGCTTCATCTCATCTGGACATTATAAAGTTGTCTCCATATATATGTTAGCAGAGAAAGAATCACATGTTGGTATAGTAATATTAAATCCTTAAATCTGAATTTTTTAGTCTTGATACTTTAATGCATTTGTCAGACAGCTCCATTCACATTATCTTGGTAACTTTGGACCTGATCCTGCAACCCTTACTGGGCCAAGTGTCCCTGTAATTCAATGAAATATTTACAAGGGTGAGGGTTTTAAGACAAAGCCCTATGTTAAGTCACTAAATTCCTGATCCTGCACCACTGACGTCAGTGAGAACTTTGCCATGGACTTCAATGCATGTAAGGTCAAGTCCTAAATCCCAGTCAAGTGAATGACAAACTATGTTGATCAACAAAATATAATTGTTGCACGGTACATCAATTTGTTCTTCTAGTGATACACATGCTGATACATAGGCAGCTAGAGAAAACCAGTAAGTCCTAAATTTAGACTTGAACAAATAATATTCGTGATGCTCTGGGCCTTTTCAGTGAAGATTAAAGACTTTCTCTTTTTCACTCCTGTGTCTAAACCACTGGGTCATTTATTTCTCTCATGCACCACACCTAGAAGAATTAAATAAGGACCCATTGACTTCAATAGAGCTATGCCAATTTATACCAGGAAAGAATCTGATTCAGATTTTAAGGCCAGAAGAGACCATTATGACCAGGTATGATAACTTTTTGCATAACATAGGCCAGGGAATTCCACACAGTAATTCCTGCATTATACCCAATAACTTGCAGGAAGGGTCCATAATCAGCCTTGAGAACCTAGCCCCAAACTTGATTTACAGACTCCAGCTACTGGAGAATTTATCACACCAGAGTAGTTACACCTCTTCCTAGTTTGTTGTGGCTGAATTTGAACTGTGGACCGGTTAGCCTAAAGTTGATCCCTGGAAAGATACTAGAACAAATTAAACGATCAATTTCTAAGCACCTCAAGGCTAGGTATTAGCCAAAATGGATTTATCAAGAATAAATCATACCCAAATCAACCTAATTTCCTTCTTCTCCAGGTTAATTTCTCCTCACACCTTCTATGGGTCATCTCGATTATCACTTCAAAGTTTTTTCTTCTGCTGCTACTGATAGCTCATCTCAATTGATTGGCCTCTTACAATTGGTATGCGTACTTCCACCTTTTCATGTTCTCTGTATGTATAAATATCTTCTGTCTGTGTGTTCCACTCTATGCATCTGAAGAAGTGAGCTGTAGCCCACAAAAGCTTATGCTGAAATAAATTTGTTAGTCTCTAAGGTGCCACAAGTACTCCTGTTCTTTTTGGTCTAGTTGAGAAGAGAGAAATAGTAGATATGATATATCTTGATTTTATATAAGGCACAGACACATTCCCACATGACCACAGGACCCTCTGTTGCTATTCCCACATGACATTCTCATAAGCAAACTAGGGAAATGTGCTCCAGATGGAATTACTATAAAATGGATGCACAACTGCTTATATCAAGGAGTAGATATTAATGCTTCGCTGTCAAACTAGAAGGGAGTATCTAGTAGGATCATGCAGGGGTATGTCCTGGGTCCAGTCCTATTCAATATTTTCATTAATGAGTTGGAAAATGAAGTGGAGAGAATATTTATAAAATTTGCAGATGACATGCAGCTGGGAGGGTTGCAAGCACTTTGGAGGACAGGATTACAATTCAAAATGACCTTGATAAATTAGAGAATTGTTCTGAAACTAACAAGATAAAATCAAATAAAGAAAAGTGCAAAGAACTTCACTTGAAGGAAAAAAATCAAATGAACAACTACAAAATGGGGAATAACTGGCTAGGTGGTAGTACTACTGAAAAGGATCTGGGGGTTATGGTGGATCACAAATTGAGTGAGAGCCAACAATCATAGAATATCAGGGTTGGAAGGGACCTCAAGAGGTATCTAGTCCAACCCCCTGCTCAAAGCAGGGCCAATCCCCAACTAAATCATCCCAGCTAGGGCTTCGTCAAGCCTGACCTTAAAAACCTCTAATGAAGGAGATTCCACCACCTCCCTGGGTAACCCATTCCAGTGCTTCATCACCTTCCTAGTGAAAAAGTTTTTCCTAATATCAAAGCTAAATATCCCCCACTGCAACTTGAGACCATTGCTCCTTGTTCTGTCGTCTGCCACCACTGAGAACAGCCGAGCTCCATCCTCTTTGGAACCGCCTTTCAGGTAGTTGAAAGCAGCTATCAAATCCCCCCCTCATTCTTCTCTTCTGCAGACTAAACAATTCCCGTTCCCTCAGCCTCTCCTCATAAGTCATGTGCTCCAGACCCCTAATCATTTTTGTTCTCCTCCGCTGGACTCTTTCCAACTTTTCCACATCCTTCTTGTAGTGTGGGGCCCAAAACTGGACACAGTACTCCAGATGAGGCCTCACCAGTGCTGAATAGAGGAGAATGATCACCTCCCTTGATCTGTTGGCAATGCCCCTATTTATACAGCCTAAAATGCCAATAGCCTTCTTGGCAACAAGGGCACACTGTTGACTCATATCCAGCTTCTCGTCCACGGTACCCCCTAGGTCCTTTTCTGCAGAACTGCTGCCTAGCCATTCGGTCCCTAGTCTGTAGAAATGCATAGGATTCTTCCGTCCTAAGTGCAGGACTCTGCACTTGTCCTTGTTGAACCTCATCAGATTTCTTTTGGCCCACTCCTCTAATTTGTCTAGGTCCTTCTGTATCCTATTCTTACCCTCCAGCGTATCTACCACTCCTCCCAGTTTAGTGTCATCTGCAAACTTGCTGAGGGTGCCGTCCATGCCGTCCTCCAGATCATTAATGAAGATATTGAACAAAATCGGCCCCAGGATCGACCCCTGGAGCACTCCGCTTGATACCGGCTGCCAACTAGATATGGAGCCATTGATCACTACCCGTTGAGCCCGACGATCTAGCCAGCTTTCTATACACTTTATAGTCCATTCATCCAGCCCATACTTCTTTAACTTGCCGGCAAGAATACTGTGGGAGACCGTATCAAAAGCTTTGCTAAAGTCAAGGAATAACACATCCACTGCTTTCCCCTCATCCACAGAGCCCGTTATCTCATCATAGAAGGCAATTAAGTTATTCAGGCATGACTTGCCCTTGGTGAATCCATGCTGATTGTTCCTGATCACTTTCCTCTCCTTGAAGTGCATCAGAATTGTTTCCTTGAGGACCTGCTCCATGATTTTTCCATGGTCAGAGGTGAGGCTGACTGGCCTGTAGTTCTCTGGATCCTCCTTCTTCCATTTTTTAAAGATGAGGACTACATTAGCCTTTTTCCAATCATCTGGGACCTCCCCCGATCACCATTAGTTTTCAAAGATAATGGCCAACGGCTCTGCAATTTCATCTGCCAACTCCTTTAGTACCCTTGGATGCAGCGCATCCAGCCCCATGGACGTGTGCATGTCCAGTTTTTCTAAATAGTCCTGAACCACTTCTTTCTCCACAGAAGGCTGGTCACCTCCTTCCCACGCTGTGCTGCCCAGTGCAGTAGTCTGGGCGTTGACCTTGTTCGTGAAGACGGGGGCAAAAAAAAGCCGCACAGTAGCTTTTTCCACATCCGTTGTCACTAGGTTGCCTTCCTCATTCAGTAAGGGACCTTTCCTTGACCACCTTCTTGTTGCCAACATACCTGAAGAAACCCTTCTTGTTACTCTTAACATCTCTTGCTAGCTGCAACTCCAAGTGTGATTTGGCCTGCCTGATTTCACTCCTGCATGCCTGAGGAATATTTTTATACTCCTCCCTGGTCATTTGTCCAATCTTCCACTTCTTGTAAGCTTCTTTTTTGTGTATAAGATCAGCAAGGATTTCACTGTGAAGCCAAGCTGGTCACCTGCCATATTTACTATTCTTTCTACACATCGGGATGGTTTGTTCCTGCAACCTCAATAAGGATTCTTTGAAATACAGTCAGCTCTCCTGACCTCCTTTCCCCTTCATGTTATTCTCCCAGGGGATCCTGCCCACCCATCAGTTCCCTGAGGGAGTCAAAGTCTGCTTTTCTGAAATCCAGGGTCTGTATTTTGCTGCTGTCCTTTCTTCTTTGTATCAGGATCCTGAACTCGACCATCTCATGGTCACTGCCTCCCAGGTTCCCATCCACTTTTGCTTCCCCTACTAATTCTTCCCTGTTTGTGAGCAGCAGGTCAAGAAGAGCTCTGCCCCTAGTTGGTTCCTCCAGCACTTGCACCAGGAAATTGTTCCCTACACTTTCCAAAAACTTCCTGGATTGTTTATGCACTACTGTATTGCTCTCCCAGCAGATATCGGGGTGATGGAAGCCCCCCATGAGAACCAGGGCCTGTGATCTAGTAACTTCTGTTAGTTGCCGGAAGAAAGTCTCATCCACCTCATCTCCCTGGTTTAGTGGTCTACCACAGACTCCCACCATGACATCACCCTTGTTGCTCACACTTCTAAACTTAATCCAGAGACTCTCAGGTTTTTCTGCAGTTTCATACTGGAGCTCTGAGCAGTCACACTGCTCTCTTACATACAATGCAACTCCTCCATCTTTTCTGCCCTGCCTGTCCTTCCTGAACAGTTTATATCCAGTACTCCAGTCATGTGATTTATCCCACCAGGTCTCTGTTATTCCAATCACATCATAATTCCTTGACTGTGCCAGGACTTCCAGTTTTCCCTGCTTGTTTCCCAGGCTTCTTGCATTTTTGTACAGGCACTTAAGATAACTCACTGATCGTCCTACTTTCTCAGTATGAGGCAAGAGTCCTTCCCTCTTGCACTCTCCTGCTTGTGCTTCCTCCCGGCATCCCACTTACCTCAGGGCTTTGGTCTCCTTCCCCCCGGTGAACCTAGTTTAAAGCCCTCCTAACTAGATTAGCCAGCCTGCTTGTGCAGATGCTCTTCCCTCTCTTTGTTAAGTGATGTGATACAGCTGCAGAAGAAGAAAACAACTAACCTACGAGGAAAGGTTAAAAAAACTGGGCATGTTTAGTCTTGAGAAAAGAAGACCAAGGGGGGGACCTGATAATAGTCCTCAAATATATTAAGGGCTGTTATCAAGATGGCTGGAATTAATTGTGCTCCATGCCCACTGACTGCAATTAGCTAAATTGGCAACAATGGAAATTTAGGTAAGACATTAGGAAAAACTTGCTAATTATAAGCATAATTAAGTACTGAAATAGATTATCAAGGGAGGTTGTGGAATCCCTATCATTGGAGGGTCTTAAAAACAGATTACATAAACACCTGTCAAGGATGGTCTAGGCATACTTGGTCCTGCCTCAATCCAGGGAGCTAGACTAGATGACCTCTTGAGGTCCCTTCCAGTCCTACATTTCTTTGACATTACAATTCCATTAAAATATATTATTGCTGCAGCACTATATTTACCTTTACCACCATGTTGTGCTGTAATATATGTTGAGAATGGGAAATACCACAGTAAATATAAAGTAACTTATACTAGGATTTTAGTGGTAAATGTTCTGTTTTTAAGGTAGCCTGCTGTGTTTTAGGCTATTGTCCAGTAATTGCTTTTCTATGATGTTAGAGCAATATTAGACTCACCCATAAGCATTTGGGATGTTTGAAATATGCATTTCCACTGAAATATTAGGGGAAGGAACAATTGTCAGGTTTGTATTTGTTAAAAACCTGACCAACTTCCCAAGTGACATTCTGGAAAATATGCAAATGATTTTTAAGTTATTTTAGTAATAATGGTATTCAGCTCAGGAAGTTTATATTAAATCCAATCTACCAAGGAATTACAGTGAGAACTTCACTGTAGCTGATGGATGATAAGAATAAAGTGCTCTCAAAATGAATTGAGCCTTGTGCATACATCCATAAACTATGGTCAAACAGTTTATTTCACATAAAATCTCTACATAATGGGCAATGTCATGTAACACTGATCCCAATCCAATTGGATCCCATATTATCAGTGTATTTTTTCAGGTGAAAAATTTAATGTGATAGTATTTACAAATATTGACCTTAGTTCAGGCTCTTGGAACTTAAAAACATGATGTGACTTCCCAGAGATAACTTGGGAATTAAAGCGTCTTTTGGTCAGTGCAGAGATTGGTATTTATGCACACTCTTTGATGTCTTTGAAAATAGGTTTGTGGTAAAGTGGGCAAATATTGTTAATGAAATTAGCATTAATATTTATGAAACACACTGACAACTTCTACAAAGATAGCCTTGAGTGTGGGAAAACCAAATATGTGGTATTCAAATTTGAAAAAATTTATTTGAGACAGCAAAAGTGCATAACTCTTGTGAACAGAGCACTTAATCACACACTTGAATTATCAAGAAATCTCACATAAGTTTAAGGAATCATTTCAAATAAACGTAGTAACAGGCCATTATGAAATCTTATCCACAATGAGTTACAACAGCATGCAGTGTGGTGCTATATAAAAGGAGTAGCAAGAAACAGTTTTTGAACTAGAGGTTTGTACTGTATTTATACAGAACCTAGCACAAGAGGGTTCTGGTCCATGACTGGGGCTCCTAAGTGCTATCTCAGTACAAATAATAAATAATTATTAGAAATGTTAAACAAAAGCCAACATTTCAAATCAGAGTAATTATTTAATGACGTGTAACTGAGATCATTCAATGAATTCTATCCAAACTTTGCAGAAACATTATTTTTGCCTTTATAATTAATATGTCAATTTTCAATTTTCCAAGCTAAAATTACATAGTGGTTAAAACAGGATCTTATAATGTAAAGAGAAGAACAGGAGTACTTGTGGCACCTTAGAGACTAACAAATTTATTAGAGCATAAGCTTTCGTGGACTACAGCCCACTTCTTCGGATGCATATCTGTGGACTGCTGTAGTCCACGAAAGCTTATGCTCTAATAAATTTGTTAGTCTCTAAGGTGCCACAAGTACTCCTGTTCTTCTTTTTGCGGATACAGACTAACACGGCTGTTACTCTGAATAATGTAAAGAAGTTGCTACTTTAACTATGGAGCTACTATTGCCTCTCCGTCACACCTAAAGCAAAGGGCATATTTCACAGTTATCTTTTTATCCCAGGATGAAATGCTCACACAGCTATTGCTCTAAAAACATTCTTGTTTATTGCAGCTTTTAAATTTGTTAACATCCAAATGGCGTAAGTTGACCTTGGGGAGTGTAAGGTAATGCAATATGTTTGCTGCTTTGGGCCTTTTGTCCTTTAAAACCAACAATGAGTTGGGGCCCTTTGTGAGAAAATATAGTTCGAGAATTTCTATTTTCATAGACGTGTAATGTAGTGGAAATTAGCAGGGTGCACTCAAATGAAGCTCTTTCCCTCTCAGGTACTGTATAGACTCCTACGTACAGCATGTGAGGAACACAACAGGAGTAATATTTTGGCATTGTAACAGTAATGACAGAACGTATCCTGCTCTAGTCAAAATTACTGTCCTGACACTAAGGAATGAAATTTTCATCAGTGTAACTTTTTCATGCTGTGACACAACAGTCATCACTTCTCCCATTCCTCTTAGGTATTTGACCCTGAGACAGCAAGATAATTAAGCACCTGTGTAACTCTAAGCATATAATTGGTCCCATTGACATTAATGGGACTACTCACATGTCAAAGTACATTGCTGAACTGGGGCCTGAGTGACCAGTCTGTCAGTTTTTATTCATGTGAATAATTCCATTGACTCCAGTGACATTTGAGGGAACAGAAACCTTGCAGGATTGAGCACTGAGTTTGTAAAACAAAACTTGAACAGATTAGTAATTAAAACTGAAGACAATAAAAAAAGGTGAAGGTAGTATAGGTTAGTTTATCATTAAATTAATTTCAGTTAGCCAGGCTATATGGAAACTAAATTCTGATAAACTCTGTCCTTCTCCACATCTTCCCCTTCATTCACATTACTTCAACAGGAAAGAAGCACAACATGGAATGTAGCTTATGCAATAAATATGTAAATAGTTTATGTGGTATATATTCTCCCCATAGGGAATTTTGTGTTCAATTGAATACTTCTAACTAGGGCCCTACCAAATTCACATCTGTGAAAAATGCATCATGTACCATGAAATCTGGTCTCTCCCGTGAAAGCTGGTCTTTTGTGTACTTTTACACTACACTATACAGATTTCATTAGTATTTCTCTCCTCCATCCCCCACCACCTTTTCGGAGATGACCCCTACAGTTACACCACCATGAATTTCATATTTAAATCCTATGACTGTGAAATTGACCAAAATGGACTATAAATTTGGTAGGGACCTACTTCTAACTAATGGATGATAATTTCAATGCAAGTGAGACAGAAAATAGTCAAAGAGGAATAAACTCAACTGTTTGAGAAGATCGAGGTAATATTCTGAAAATATTTGACAGATCTTTGTTTCCTGTTTTACGTACAACTGAATCTAATACACCCATCTCTCATATACTTCAGCACCACCAATGGTGACCAATGGAAATAGAAACATGTGCACTTTAACAATCCTAAACTCAGTTCAACAGACTTAAAAATGTCAAAAAGAACAGGAGTACTTGTGGCACCTTAGAGACTAACAAATTTATTAGAGCATAAGCTTTCGTGGGCTACAACCCACTTCTTCGGATGTTGTAGCCCACGAAAGCTTATGCTCTAATAAATGTGTTAGTCTCTAAGGTGCCACAAGTACTCCTGTTCTTTTTGAGGATACAGACTAACACAGCTGCTACCTTAAAAATTTGATACTAACATTAGTATCAAATACCCCTATAACTAATATAAATCATATCAGATCATAAAAGTTGTGTAGATTAATAATTTTCCTTTGTTATTTTATACTGAATATTCAGTACAAATGGTTGCTATAAAAGTAATTTAATGAGCATATCAAATAAAATATATAGATCTGATTTAAAAAATGATAAGGCTACACAATTCATATTTCTGTGCCTAAAAAAGTAGCTTGATTTTCAAAAGTGCCGAGCACCTACTTTCTCTCATTCACTTCAGTGGGTACTGCTTTGTGTTCAACACTATACATTCAAGCCTTTTACTTAGGCACCTAAGTAAGGATTTAAGGACTATTTTAGGTTTAGACATCCATTTTTTGAAATTTTGGCCATAATGAAGATTTAATTGAATAATTAATAGTAACATCAAACCACTAATTTTACAGAAAATATAGATTAATCAATAGCCTCAGAGTGAATTAGGCAGTATTTGTGGGGTACTGTATATTTTAATTTAGTCTGTAGGTGGGATATTGGTTAATTTATTCACTTATTATATCTGTTAGCAGCTATGTGTTGTTTTAAAAAACAAACTAATGGCATAGGATTACAAAAAGTATTAGCTGCAGTCAGAATCTCTATGTGGTGTCCCTGATCTGTTGGGTGTAATTTTAAAAGGATTAGTTATATCAAAACATTTTTTTTAAAGAGGGACATTGTGAAAAATGTTTTACCTGTGAAAGAGCCTTAGGAAGACAGCTACCAGGGTTGGTGCTACATTGGTTTGGATTACAGCCTGTCCAGGACAGAGTGGAAGAATAAATGAGTCAGCTGTGCATGCTTTCCAGACATATTTGTAATGAAGATCACATCCCTGAATAACAGACCGGGGTTGAGTGATGATCGCTGCCATCATAGGAATGGGGTTTATATCGTTCAGTGCCAATTGTTTTCTCCTATCAGTATTTGGAAGTCCAGCTTCATTGGATCCTAAAAGATATACATTTCCTTTTGCTATCAATTCTGAGGGCTGCGATCAAGCTTTTTTTTCCAGATATTTTTCATGTAAAAAGTGATTTATTTGTTGAAACAACATAAGGAATCCTTTATGGGAAAACCTATAGCAACCCTGAGTGTACTTATGAATAATTGTCTTGCACGTTGCCAGATGGAATCAGTATAGCATTTAAGTAGAGCTATCCAGAAAAGAGAAAAAAAATGCAGAAATTATTGTTGTTCTTCATCTTCATCAAAATTTAATTTCAACCGAAAATTGTCAACTAGTTGTAGAGTTCAGTAAGCGTGAGAGATATTTTAGGGAGGACATCTAGTTTATATGCTCTATGGCCACTGAAGGCTGTTTAATTTGTTAAGTTTTCCAGAATATGGTTTAGTGTTATGAGAGGCTTTGGTTTTGCTATTACTCCCATTTTTGTTGGACAATGTGTATAAACACAGAATCATAGAAATGTAGGGCAGGAAGGGACCTCAAGAAGTCATCAAGTCAAGCCTCCTGTGCTGGGGCAAGACCAAGTACACCTAGACCATCCCTAATCATAGGCGCCAACTTTTCCTGGTGCCAGTGGGTGCTCGACCCCCCAAACCCCTGCCCCACCCCCATTCCAACCCCTTCCCTAAAGTCCCCACCCCAACTCCGCCCCCTCCCTGCCTCATTGGACCCCTTCCCCAAATCCCTGCCCTGGCCCTGAGCGTGCTATGTTCCCACTCCTCCCCGCTCCCTCCCATAGCTTGTTATCCCGCGAAACAGCTGTTTCGCAGCAGCAAGCACTGGGAGGAGAAGCAGGGACGCAGCGTACTCAGGGGAGGAGGCGGAGGTGAGCTGGGTGGGGGGTCAGGGCAGGGAGCTGCCGGTGGGTGCAGAGCACCCATCAATTTTTCCCCATGGGTGCTCCAGCCCCGGAGTATCTACAGAGTCGGCGCTTATGTCCCTGACAGGTGTTAGTCCAACCTGTTCTTAAAAACTTCCAATGATGGGGATTCCACAACTTCCCTTGGAAGCTATTCCAGAGCTTAACTACCCTTATAGTTAGAAAGTTCTTCCTAATATCAAACCGAAATTCCCCTTGCTGCAGATCAAATAATTTCTTCAGTGATTTTTTAAATAATTTGTCCCAGTATCTTTACAGGTATTGGCAATATCAGGTGATGCAAATTGAAATAACTTATTGCATTTGTGTATATATGCAATCCTACTTGCAAAAGATGCACTGAAGTTACATACTTATCTGCCATTTGAATGTGGCTTTTTTTAAATGGTGTGTTAAGTGTCCCATTCTCATCATATAAACACAAATATTTCATGTCTTTACATTGCACTGATTAAATTTGTGGTCTCCACTTTCTATCACCATCGACTTCAGTAATAGTCACCAACAGTGTAGTAATGACATGAACATGTCTGATATTGTGAAGGTCATGGTCCGATCCTAGGAATAAACTGTGCCAGGGCTTTGACCCTGAAGTTTGTGGAACACTTCAGTCAAGGTTTAGAGATGGACAACCAGAATGATTAATAGCATAGAAACACTTTCATATTAGGAAAGAAATAAAAGATTGGGACTTACAAAGCAACAAATACAAGGGGACTTCATAAAAATATACAAAATAATGAATGGTATAGAGAAGGCACTTCTATTCATCCTCTTTCATAATACAAAGACAACAGGAAAATTAAAGGCATCAAATTTAAAATTGATGAAAAAAATACTTTATCATACAACCCACAATTGCCACAAAATTTGACTGAGGACAATAGCTCAGCAGGATTCAAAAAAGGTTATGACAATGTATAGATAAGACTATCCAGAGTTATAATATTAAATAAGGATTTTAAAAAAAAATTGCAGTGATATAAACTAGGGTTACCATATTTAGTGCCTCCGAAAGGAGGACACTTTAAAGGGGCCCCAGCCCCGCCCCCAGCCCCGCCCCCGCGCCTGCCCCAACCCCGCCCCAAAGTCTCCGCCCCCTCCCCTGCTTCCCGCGAACATTTGAGTCGCGGGAAGCCTGAAGCAGGTAAGGGGGTGGGTGTGTGTGGGGGGGGGGGAGGAGGCGCGGCCCACCCCCGGCACCGCAGGTCCCCAGCCCGTCCCCCGAGCCCCCGACCCGGCACCCGAGTCCCCGGCCGGGCCCGGCACCGGGCCCCCCCGAGCACCGCCGGCCGAGCCCCCGGCCCAGCACCCGGCCCGGCACCCGGCCACCCCGAGCACCGCCGGCACCCGACCCGGCACCCGAGCCGCCGGCCGAGCCCCCTGGCCCGGCCCGGCACCCGGCCCCCCCGAGCACCGCCAGCCGAGCCCCCGGCCCAGCACCCGGCCCGGCACCCGGCACCCGAGCCGCCGGCCGAGCCCCCCGGCCCGGCCCCGGGCCCCCCCGAGCACCGCCGGCCGAGCCCCCGGCCCGGCCCGGCACCCGAGCCCCCGGCCCGGCCCCCGGCCCCCCCGAGCACCGCCGGCCGAGCCCCTGGCCCGGCCCGGCACCCGAGCCCCCGGCCCGGCCCCCGGCCCCCCCGAGCACCGCCGGCCGAGCCCCCGGCCCAGCACCCGGCCCAGCACCCGGCACCCGAGCCGCCGGCCGAGCCCCCCGGCCCGGCCCCGGGCCCCCCCGAGCACCGCCGGCCGAGCCCCCGGCCCGGCCCGGCACTGCCGGCCAGGCCCCCCAAGCCCCCGGCCCGGCACCAGCCCCCCCGAGCACCGCCGGCTGAGCCCCCGAGCCGCCGACCGCATGTCCGATTTTCCCGGACATGTCCGGCTTTTTGGGATTTCCCCCCGGACGGGGATTTGGAGCCCAAAAAGCCGGACATGTCCGGGAAAATCCGGACGTATGGTAACCCTATATAAACCAGAACTAGTCAAAAAAATTCCATTGAAGTGTCTTTTTGATAGAAATTGGGATTTGACTAAACAAAAATTTCCACAGAAAGTGTCTGCTTTCCTCAAAATCTTTTTATTTTTACATCAAAAAACCAACAACCCCAAAACCAAAAAAAAAAAAAAGTTTATGGAAATTTTCGGCAACCAAAATCTTCGATTGGTAAATCTTCCCCCATGACTATATACTGTCTGACTACATACACAAGTCCATTGGCCTAACATAAAAATTTTGTTTTGCAATTAAACAAATTTTGGCTCGAGACCCAACATTCACTTTGTGAACATTCATAGAAACAAAACTTCATTTTCACAAATATTTGCAAAAAAATGAGTAGAAAGAGATGCAAACTGAGTGAAAACAGAAATCTATGCAGAATTTGTTAAATGTTTGCGAACAATTTCCCCCTACTCTCAACCACCTCTATTCACAACCAGGAGTGTGCTCAAAAATGTGGTGTACTTCTAATTTAGGCAAAAAAACCCAATTCACAGATTAAAAGTAAATATTTTTTCCCAAGAAATTGTTAATTTTTCCTTAAAGATAAATGTATAAGGTTTTACCACTGAATTTTCCTACACTCATGAGGATCAGAACTTGAAACAGTTTCCATATTATTGGGTACAGGGGGACTAGAAAAATCAGGAAATTCGTGTTTTATGAGTTTAAACCAAAATCAAAGTTGCATGGTCATGCTCCACATCATTCGTATTGGATACTTCTGTTATAAAGGCTCTAGAATGTTTTGCAGCTATAACTTTGAACTTTTAAGTTTCTTCTAATGCTGCTAAAAACTAAGCACCTGATTCAATTAAGAGAGCTAGTTACAGCTTTGCACAAGACTACAAAAATCCCTTCAAATAGTTTTTGTTGGGTTGTAGTGTGACCTTGTCCAGTGATGAAGTAGAATGGATTGTTTACTGAATAACCTTTGCAAAATTCAGTAAAAACTCATAGAACTCTCAAAACCATAATTCATATTCCTAATGTACTAGGAAGGCAAGCATTTTGATACACGCTTTTTTAGCTTCTGTAGTGTAAATTGAGTTTCAATCCATAAAACTGAAATATATATTTTTAAAAGATGCTATGTAATTTTTAAATTTTAAATGAACATCTCTTATGGTTAAGTTTCCAAATTGCTGAGCTGAAACTGTGTGGCTCAGTCCAACCTAAGTAAGCCATTAGAGCTTTACTCACCAGGAGCCTCTATTGAAGTCAGACTTTCGACTTTGGACTTTCGATAAAGCCACAGTTTCTCAAGCCTTTTTAAAAACAGATTTCTTTTTTAAAGTCTAATCTGACACCTGTATTTATTTTAGATGGCATGTCGTTTGTTTTGGTCCACTGTATTTGAGGACTTGCAGTTCAGAATACATAGGATGTCAAATTTATGCTATGTTTTGATGGCAATCACTTTTGTCACAATTTTAGTGAGCGTGAAGTTTAAATTACAGTTCTTAGTACAAGTCAAAATACTATTTTGAATCAATAGTGACTTAATCAACTGAGCCAATTAACTCTCAAGACAGCGCATATGAAAATTAGTTATGCGTTTTTTTGTATAGCAGAAAATACTGTGTATTAGGTCAAATTCATAGATGATACAATTCCATTGGTGTCATGAGGGGTGTATATATGAGGGTAGCTTGCTTGTTAGAGAAAAGCTATTTAAATGGGTGTCATTGGTTTCTGTAAACCATTTAGAACTGATGGTGACAAGATAAGCTAATACAACTATAAATAAAAAGATGGTTAGTGAATTATAGATGTCAAATTGGCAAACTCTGTCTTATTGTTATTGGTATCCCTGAAATAGGCCCAATCTGGCTGCCACTTAAATCTATCACAAAACTTCCATTCACTCCTTTGGACTAAGATCCATTCCCCACCTTCTGTATTGATCACCAAAAATATACATAGAACTGAAGTTAGGTGAAAATCTATTAAGTAAGATAAAGGTTTTAGTTTGTTCTGTCTTTATTTCTCTGTTTGCCACAAGTCTCTTACTAAGAGACCGTTTTTGATGATACAGTTAAAGGAACCTATTAGAAATATGAAATCATTATTTCTAAAGGATTCAGGATATTTTGTTTCTCCTGTGGACAGCTGCTGGCTGTAGAACTGAGACAAATTTAATTCAGGAAAATATCCCAAGTAATGGAGCCAGAGAGGCTAAATCGGAGTGGTAAATATTGCTAAGCCATCATTACTTGCTAAATAGTTATTAGTCATCTCTATTTTTTTAACTGCACGCTTGAAGTTGTAAAAAAAAAAAAAAAAAAAAAAAGACGCTTGTGATACATTCTTAAACAAAATAGAAAAACCTACCCTTTGAAACTATGAAACTCTGCCAAGGGAACCTTAAGGGTCTAATTTAAACCAAAGTAAAGAAATCCACATTTCAAGGGTTTGAACAGAAAAAATCCTAGAGCAGTGGTGAAGACACAGATGAGAGAAAAGAAAGAGATGAGTATAAGATGAGTATAAAAGAAACAGAGGGAGAAGGAAAACAAGCAAGGACTAAGTTAAATAAATAATCATATACATCAAAACATTTCCAAATATCCAAGCATAAAGAAAGCATAACAGAAAAGTAACTGAGGACTATGCACATATACATTGGAAGATTTGTGGTATACTGTTGTCTCTCAGGTAGACTATTCCCAGGCCAGTTAAGGCTATATACTCTAAGTCAAAACCAACATTTTAAACTCTATCGATAAACCAACAGTCAGCCAGCACAGATTATTGAGAAGTAATGTCACGGCAAAATACTCCACTTAACAACCTGCCACATTCTGCATTAAGTTGAGTTTCTGCTTTTGGCAGTAGTCCAACCTAGAGGAGAATAGAGTTTTCTGTAAGCATTATTTTAGAATTTGGTAGACTCCAGGAGTTTCTGAGGCTAGTTCCTGGTGGTAGTTTCATTTTACCATGCCATACGGGTAGCTCTTATTTCCACAGACCATTTAAGTTGCCCAAAATAATTCCTAGAACATGTCTTTTTTTAAAAGTCCATTTGATTCAAATATTGTCAGAAAGTGTCTGACCAAAATAGGGAAGGGTTCTTGCATTTTTTATGTCTGCATCCAGGATCCAGTCCAGAATATCCAAATATGTTTCTGAAGTTGAATATACAAGCCACCATTACAGGCAGACAGTTTTGTATGTATTACAGCCAGAGAGCTGAGCCAATCACAATTCAAGAGCAGGAGAGGTTATAAGCATAGGAGTTATGAGAGGTCTATGGACTCAGTGGAAGACTCTGAGTGGTGTTTGCTGTCAGGCTGGATCTCAATACCTGTAACATTTTGGACACAAACTACAGACTTTCTCTCTGATACACAGGAAGAAAGCACATCCCCTATTAATCAAAGGACTGTATGCTCTAGCTATAAGGACCGATCAGACATTTGTTTGCAGAAATTTTGATGAGGATTCAGAACATGACAGATTTTTCAAGCGCTGAAGAAATCCAGGTGACGCACAGTGCATTTTAGGCCACCCCAAAGATTGATAAATCATCTTTCAAAGATAAGAGATGGGGGAAAATGTGTTTATATATGTGAGCTAAAGTGGAGAAATTGGTAGTAATAGTAGCAGCGTTGTAATCTGCATAGAAAGAAACTGGTAGATTTACCACTTAATAGCTTTTGATTTTACAGTTACTGAAGAAATATTGCAAATACAGTTTAGATTATGTGCATTAAAAGTAAATGTTGGTGTACTAAGCAACTGTGTGGTGTTCTCTTTTGGAAGCAGACTGGAAGCTGTTACTAACACTTATATTAAGTATTTTAAACACAATATATCCAGGACGTTACTCTGTGGAATGCTTTCTAAAAAGTCCTGAAAAGATAGAACTGTGACTATACTTTAGAAAAAAGTTAAGCCAGGGTGCAGGAAACAGGAATGTAATAGTAATTGTACATAACTTACCTTCACCCACTGTTACACTGATTTACCAGCTCTCCTAAATTCACAGTTTCCAAGGTCACAGGGGACCACTGTGATGATCTAGTCTAACATCCTGTATAACACAGACCATTTAAGTTGCCCAAAATAATTCCTAGAACAGATCTTTAAAAAAAAGTCCATTTGATTTAAATATCCTCAGCAATGGTGAATCCACCACAACTGTTGGTAAAGTGTTGCAATGGTTAATTACTCTCACTGATTAAAAAAAAAAAAAAAAACTATACCTTATTCCCAGTCTTAATTTGTCTAGCTTCAACTTCCAGCCATTGGATCATTGTATACCTATCTCTGCTAGATTAAAGAACCATTTTTAAATATTTATTCCCCCTGTAGATACTTATAGACTATGATAAATCACTCCTTAATCGTCTCTTTGTTAAACTAAATAGATTGAGCTCCTTGAGTCTATCACTAGAAGGCAGGTTTTCTAATTCTTTAATCATTCTTATGACTCTTCTCTGAATCGTCACCAATTTATCAACATCCATCCTGAATTGTGGGCATCAGAACTGAACATAGTATTCCAGCAGCAGTCGCACCACGCCAAATACAGACATAAAATAACCTCTCTACTCCTTCTTGAAATTACCCTGCTTATGCATTAGCCCTTTTGGCTACAGTATCACACTGGGAGCTCATGTTAGCTGATTATCCACCACGACTCCCAAATCTTTTTTAGAGTCACTGCTTCCCAGGGATAGAGTCCCCCATCCTGTAAATACAGCCTACATTCTTTGTTCCTAGTTGTATACATTTATATTTAGCCATACTAAAACATACATTGGTTGTTTGTGCCCCTTTTACCAGTCAATCCAGATAGCTCTGTATCAGTGACCTGTCTTCTTCATTCTTTACCAATCCCCCAATGTTTGTGTCATCTTCAAACTTTATCAGTGAGGATTGTATGCTTTCTTTCAGGTCACTGACACAGATGATAAATAGCGTAGGGCCAAGAACCAATCCTTGTAGGATCCCACTGGAAACAGACATTCAATAATGATTCCCCATTTACAGTTACTTTTTTTAGACCTATCAGTTAGCCAGTTTTTAATCTATTTAATGTCTACCATGTTAATTGTATATCATTTGGGGTTTTTAAATCAAAATGTTGTGCAGTACCAAGTCAAACACCTTACAGAAATACATAAAGAGGGTTAATTTACTAAGGCAAAGAGTTGGGTCTTTCATTTTGTCCTAAAGGTGGTCACGGTTAAAGCTGCTCTTAAATCCTTTGGATGGTATCCTGGCAAGCAATTTTAGAGTTAATGCTGTAGGTATCACTGCACCTGGAAGTAGCACTGACTCTTTATGCCATTCCCAGGTCATTACAGATAAATAACGTATCTCTGCTGCCGCACAACACACCTCCCAGCGCTCCATCCTCCTGTCTGAATCACAATATGATAAATTCCAGTCAGTGACTGGCTGCCAATAAGGTTTCTCATTAATCTCCTCTTTTTCATTCAATGCTTCTTCACTCCAATGGACTGTGACAGTCACAGACAGTCTTGGTTGCAAAGGGAGAGGCAGTTTCAGAAATATCTGGTCCAACCTATTGGGAGTGTTAAAGACCAGGACTAGGACTTACAGTCCATTTAATATTCAATGGGAATCCAGTGAAGGGATCAGAAATGATGTGCTCTTATTTGTAATCGCATATTTACTTACCAGATATTTATTCAGGCACTAGATTTATCAGTGTGCTTAGAGAATTCCAGATAGGGTGTGGTCCCTAACAAAAAAAGTAAGACTGAGCTAGGACTTGAACTGTGAAGAAGGCTGTTTGTTTCTGTCTGTAGCCATAGTGGTTTTCTTTAATTAAATGCCTCCTTATGAGGATACATCCTCACCTCTAGGGCTTCTCTTCGTGCCTGAATGCAGTATTACAGGGGACTTCTTGTACCCCCTCTGGTGGCCTCTTTCTCATCCACTACAACCAATCTCAGCCAATGTCTTCTCACAATTCCCTCTCTGGATTTTCTGTGGCTCTGCTCTCCAGCCAACTCACATAACAGTTCGTTCCCCTACCATGGTAACAAAAAGGCACAACTTAAAGGCCAGATCAAATGCCCACACTAATAGTTATTCTGCCCCTCTCAAGTCCTCTGCTTCTTGGCAGCTTTTCCTGGTCCCTGTAGAGCTTCCCTTGTCTTGCCTCTTTCCCAGCAGGATTCCAGTCTATTGCTTCCCTTCATCAGGGACGCCACCAGTTTACCTCTGGGCATCTCCCTACTCTCTGTAGGCCCTATCTCATGCCTCCCTGTGTATAACTCAGCCTGACATCCTCAGCTTCTTCTTAGAGGGGAACTACCCTAATTCCTCCCTCCAAGGTCCTTCTTCCTCTACTGAATTCACAGCTCTATGAAGCTCACCCTGCTTCATTACCACAGCTAGAGTCACTCTTTCTAAATAAGCCCCATTACACCCAGATGGAGTCACTAATTAGTCCTGATGTTGCCAGTTTATCAGTGAGGCTGAGGCATAGTTGATAAGTCAATGAACAAGGGTGAGCTCAGCTTGCCTCAAAGGGCTAGCTAGCCCTTGGCATGCCTGCTTAAGACATTGTGATCCCATATACAGTGATAAGATATGGTGTAAGTAGTAAATCTGTGACAGTTTGATTGTTCCTGACTACAAAGGTTTGTGGATCCAGAGCCTTTCAATTTCAACAGACCCTTCAGAATAGCTGAAGTGGAAACACAACGTTTCACATGCTTTCAGTTTATCATCAGGCATTGAGGAAGGTGCCATTCAGATGACATTTATGCTATGAGTAAAATAGATGCACAATCCGTGCTAAAGAAAAAACAGAGTAATGACTTTGAGATAGTCTTTAAGGAGTCTGAGGATTACTTTATTCCTAACCATAACATCATCCATGAAAGGGTTTATTTTAATCACTGATTACCTACCCTTCTGGCTGCAGTCACCCATTCATTACACATAGACTCATAATCTTTAAGGCCAGAAGGGACCATCAGGATCATCTAGTCTGACCACCTGCATCTTGCAGGCCACAAAAACCCCACTCACTGTCTCCTGTAGGGGGGGTCCATAACCTCTGGCTGAGTTACTGAAGTGCTCACATCTTGATTTAAAGACTCCAAGTTCCAGAGAATCCATCAGTTACTCTAATTCAAATCCACATGACACAGGCCCCATGCTGCAGAGGAAGGCAAAAAAGCCCCAAAGTGTCTGCCAAACTGACCTGCGGGAAAATTCCTTCCCAACCCCAAATATTGCAATCAGTTAGACCCTGAGCATGTGAGGGTCTCTCTCAGAGCCCCTCCCCAGGTAGTGTCCCATCTCTGCCATCAGAGATGATTACTAATAGAGAATGTGGAGGGGTCATATGCCATTGTACACAACCTCATCATACTGTCCCCTCCATAAACTTTTCAAGCCCAGTCTTAAAACAAGTTAGGTTTTTTTGCTTCCACTGCCCCCCTTGGAAGGCTGTTACAGACCTTCCCTGATCTGATGGTTAGAAATCTTTGTCTAAGTTCAAACCTAAACTTACTAATGGACAGTTTATATCCATTTGTTCTTGTGCCAGCATTGGCCCTTAACTTACACAGCTCCTCTCTCTTCCTGGTGTTTATCCCTCTGATGTATTTATATAAAGCAATCAGATCTCCCCTCAGCTTTTGTTTTGTTAGGCTAAATAAGCCAAGCTCCTTAAGGCTCCTTTTGTAAGGTAGGATCTCTGTTCTTCTGATCATCCTAGTTGTTATTCTCTGCACCTATTCCACTCTGCATTTATCTGTCTTAAACATAGGAGACCGGAACTGAATACAGTATACCAGATGAGGTATCTCCAGTGCCTGTATAATGGTCATTATACTTCCCTATTTCTACTGGAAATACCTCACCTGATGCATCCCAGAATTGCATTAGCCTTTTTCATGGCTGCATTGCATTGGTGGCTCATAATCATCCCGTGATCGACCAATAAATCCAAGTCTTTCTTCTTTCTTTTTTGCTTCCAACTAGTAAATCACCAGCTTATAAGCAAAAACTCTTATGATTAGTCCCTAAGTGCATTTGCACTATTAAACTTAATCCCATTTCTATTACTCCAGTTTTCAAGGCTGTCCAAGTCTTCTTGTATGATCTACTAGTCCTCCTCCGGATTGGCAATATCTCCCAACTTTGTGTCATCTGTTTATTTTATTAGCACATTCCCTCTTTTTGTGCCAAGACCATTAATGAAAATGTTAAATAAGATTGGTCCCAAGACCGATCCCTGAGGAACTCCATTAGTAACCTCCCTCCTGCCTGACAGTTCACTTTTTCAGTATGACCCACTGTAGTCTCTTCTTTAAACAGTTATTTACCCACCTTTTGATTCTCGTATTTATTCCCATCTTCTCCAATTTAACTAATAATTTCCCATGTGGAACTGTATCAAATGCTTTACTGAAATCCAGGTAGACGAGATCTACTGCATTTTCTTTGTATAGAAAATCTGTTATCTTCTCAAAGAAAGAGAACAGGTTGGTCTGGCATGATCTACCGTTTGTAAAACCGTGTTTTATTTTATCACAATTACTCTTTACCTCTATCTCTTTAATTACTCTCTCTTCCAAAATTTGTTCTAAGAAATTAAATACAACTGAGATCAAACTAACAGACCTGTAGTTTCCCGGATCACTTTATTTTCTTTCCTTAAATATGTGTACTATATTTGCACTTATCCAGCCATAGGGTATGACCTCCGAGTTTAGGGATTCACTAAAAAGCTTTGCTATTGAGCTTGCAGTTTCATGTGCCAACTCCTTTAATTTAACTCATTTGGTCTCATTAAATTCTCTGAGTTTGGCTTCCACCTCAGAGGTGTCATTTCTACTTCCATATCCTTGTTCCCATTAGCCATCCTGTCACTGCACCCAAGCTCCTAAGTAGCCTTATTAAAATCTGAGGCAAAGTATTCATTTAGGTGTTGAGCCATACCTAAATTATATTTATTCTCCACCCTGTCCATTAGAAGCATGTATGAGTTAGAGAAACACTGTAATTTTGGAACTCCTAAAAGTGAGCATCTTAGAGATAGAATCACCATTGGCATTTCTGATGATTTATCATGGAAGGTGCAATCAAAATTAGATCTAACCCTTAGACAATGGAATTAAGTTGGCATAGCACTCAGAAATGATTAAAAACCAAGAAACCAATCAAGGGTCTGCAAAAAAGTTTGATGAAGTTGGTTACAAAAACCTCAACTGAAGAATGGGAATAGACAGTTCAAATGTTTGTAGCCAAATGTACATATTCCAGAGCAAAGGAACAGATTATCCACAAGGTGAAATCATGATCATATACACATGGATGAGTGTCCAGCCAAGAACACAAAAAGCAGAAAATGTCACAAAATCAGTCATTTTGCAGTAGGCTGGCCAGCTATGGGCAGACACTTGCTCCTTCCAGATGCTAAGAAAGATGTTTTCTTCCAGTCCTTCCCTCACTTCCCAATTCTTGAACAGACTTCTATCCTTCCGTTCCAGACTCCTTCCTCCCTTACCCTCTTCCACGTCCCAACCAATTCTGAACTGAGACGGTATTCTCCATCCTCCTATCCTCTCTTGACAGAAAGATCTGAGGAAAAGTCCACGAAACATTACTCAAAATGTTTCCTGAACTTCGTATTGGTTGCCACATACAGAGAGTATGGCACAGCCTAATTTCTTGTACAATGCATAATAATCATTACTACATACCAAAAGGTTTCAAGATAAAAATCTACAAACACTGATGCGAATTTTAATGTAAAGCTTTAAATGAAATACAGTTTAGATTTATTATATAAAGAGGTGCATTTAGCTGTTTTAAATTTTGCATGATGCTTGACCAAGCAAGCAGGGGCAGCTTTCTTTTACGGGTCAGAAGAAGGTTGTGTGGTCTCTTCAGGCTTCTCTTATTAATGTGGACAGGTTGACACTGAAGAAAAGCATGTACTGTGTGTATTTGTTTTATTTATTTGTCTACTTAGACTTTTTTCTAGTGGTGCCTCTCAGATTCGCTATGTGTCTTAAACCCATTAAAAGCGCACATTTAAAACAAAACACATCAAACAGACTATAAAAAGACAGGCCTCCTAAAAACCTCCTTAAAAACATGAGACATTGTAAAAAGTGTGTGAGAAAATGACACCAGGCCAGGAAAAATATTTTATTTCCCCAGGAAAGTGAAATCTTGGATTAACTGTTACTTGTGTTACTCAGGGATAGCACACAATCCTAATTTTCATTATGAGAATTGGCATTATTACATGTTCAGGCCAGTCCTCGCTTCTTTACCATGGGCCTAACCCTGCTCCAACAGAAGTCTTTGGCTAACCTCCACGTGATTTCAGTGGAAGCAGGATAAGACCCAGTGGTAGCTACCTCCTTTTTGGCTTGTGTATGAACACATGACAGAATCTGATTTTCAAATATGAGCACCGAATTACGGTGCTCAACTCCACATTTAAAGGCTGACATCACCACTTAGGAATCTAAAGCAGATATTTAGATGCCTAAGTACCAATGTGCTCAGATGCAGAATTGGACAGCTTTACTTAAACACAGCTATTTTAAACTATGTCCCACTGGATGCAATAACGCTTTTATTCAGGTCAAGTAGTTGATATCAGTGGAGAGTCACCAGAGTAACCCTAGAGAGCTAAAAGCAGAGTCCAAAACCATCAATGAGAGTTTGAGTAAAGACTCAGTGAAAACTGAGTATGGACCTCAAGGTTTGGCCCACAGATACAAATAAAATACTGTGTTACAACATAAGCAAATATGAAAATTATATTTGAAATATAATATTGAAAAAACCTCTTACTTTCTTGTACTTTATAAACCTGTGGGGAAAATTACAGTGCAATTATATTAATTACAATGCTAGCTGGAATGTCTGTATCTCAGTGCAAGAATAAATACTTCCATTGAGGGTTGTTATACATACAAACTTGCACCATTTTAATTAGAGTCTAAAACTGAGCAAGTTATTTCAAGCCATGTCCTTGTGTGGACGATTTTATTTCAGAAGGGAAGTGTCTAAAATCAGTTGAGCTAAATTTGGTAGCAAACTAGCAATAGTCAGAGGTGATTTATGACATCTCCAGCTAGTAAGGAGGCTGTACCCTTTTCTCTCAGACATGGACCCAACAATCATGAATTATATGTTCATCCTCCAGGCCAAGAGTTCACAAAAGGGTTCTGATATTGAGACAACCCAGGATAAAGCTTGCATAAACTCAGGGCAGTTTTCTCTCTTCAGGGTATGTCTACACTATGAAATTAGGTCAATTTTATAGAAGTCGATTTTTAGAAATTGATTTTATACAGTCGATTGTGTATGTCCACACTAAGCACATTAAGTTGGCAGAGTGCGTCCTCACTACCATGGCTAGCATCAACTTACGGAGCAGTGCACTGTGAGTAGCTATCCCACAGTTCCCGCAGTCTCCGCCACCCATTGGAATTCCGGGTTAAGCTCCCAATGCCTGATGGGGCAAAAACATTGTCGCGGGTGGTTTTGGGTACATGTAATCAGTCGCCCCTCCCTCCATGAAAGCAACAGCAGACAATTGTTTCGCGTCAGACACCAGGGCAATTAGAAGAGCACAGAAAGGCACGCTGTGCATCAGAGAGGCTTTGAAAACCAGTTTCATGACTGGCCAGGCTTCGGTGTGACAGTTGTGTGTGTTTCTCCTTGATGCAAACCCGCCCCCTTAGTAGATTTTAATTCCCTGTAAGCCAACCACCCTCCCCACTTCAAAATAAAGTAACTATTGTTTTGAAACCATGTATTCTGTCTTTATTAATTTAAAAAAAATGAGATAACGGACAAGGTAGCCCGGGTAGGGTGGGGGAGGAGAGAAGGACAAGGCCACATTGCTTATTGTAGCCACACTAAAAATCAAACTGTTTGATTGACAGCCTTCTGTTGCTTGGGCCGTCCTCCGCAGTGGAGTGGCTGGGTGCCCAGAGCCTCTCCCCCCCACACCCCTCCCGCGTTCTTGGGTGTCTGGGTGAGGAGGCTATGGAACATGGGGAGGAGGGTAGGCAGTTATACAGTGGATGCAGCAGGGGTCTGTGCTCTTGTTGGCTTTCCTGCAGCTCCAACAGATGCTTCATCATGTCCGTTTGCTCCCACAACAGATGCTTTACCATGTCCCTTTGCTCCCGCATTAGCCTCAGCATCGCATCCTGCCTCCGCTCTTCACACTCACTTAATTCTTTCCTGGCCTCTGCCACTGAATGCCTCCATGCATTAAGCTGTGCCCTATCAGTGCGGGAGGACTATATGAGCTTGGAAAACATGTCATCGCGAGTGCGTTTTTTTCGCCTTCTAATCTGTGATAACCTCAGGGATGGAGATGATGGGGGGGCGTAGAAACATTCTACGCTCTACGATTCTGGGGGGATTGCATGGTCACCTGTGCTGCTGAGTTTGCCACGCTGACCAAACAGGAAATGAAATTAAAAAGTTCCCAGGGCTTTTCCTGTGTACCTGGGTAGTGCATCTGAGTTCAAAGTGCTGTCCAGAGCAGTCACAATGGAGCACTCTGGGATAGCTGCCGGAGGCCAATACCATCAATTTGCATCCACACTACCCCAAATTCGACCCAGCAAAGTCGATTTTAGTGCTACTCCCCTCACCGGGGAGGAGTACAGAAGTCGATTTTAAGAGCCCTTTAGGTCGATGGAATGGGGTTGTTTGTGTGGCCGCATTCATTTTTAAATCAACCTAATGTGGCTAAATTCGACCTAACCCCGTAGTGTAGACCAGGCCTTAGCCTCTGGCTAGGAGAGAAAATAATTCCATTCCACAAAATAGTAGAATGAGCCCAAATTTTGCCCCATTTAGAGCAAAGCATAAGACCTATCTCTTGACAAAAGTCTTCCCACAATTACTCCATCTGAAGAATGATTCAGGAACGCTTCCGTAGAGAAAAGCAGAAGGAGGAGAGGAAGGAAAAAAAGCATGCACAGTAAAGAAAGTTGTTATTAAGAAGGGTGGAGGACAGTCCTGAGAACTAAATTTTCTGTAATTAATTTTAGGGAGAGAGATTGTAAAGAATATTAAGGGTGACTGTGTGGAGATTTAGTCAAATAGTTCGAAATGATTTTCGTGCAAATCAACCTGTGAAAAATACTATGCAGTTATCAGAAAATTCACCCAAGGCACAGGATATTTGATTAATGTGTCTGTATAACTCAAATTTGGTGTGTCTGCACTATTTGAGATTAACATTAGATTAATAAACTATGGATATTAGATTAGTAAACTATGTAAACTAAAGCTGAGGCTCCCTCTTCAGATTTCACATTTAGAAATACTTAAAATTAAATTCCTTATGCAAATCACAGTGTCAGACAGACTATAGAAATAAATAATCAGTTTCATTTTGTTGAAATATAAAATCCACACTCCCTCCCCATAGTCTTTGTCTGTTTTACTTGCACATTATATCCTAAAAAATCTTTAAAATTAAAATAAGATGATGTCCTTCAACGGGATGCAACAAATGTGCAGCTACTGTATAATTAAATCTTCCTCCTTCTTTCTTTGATGCTCTGATTTCCTTGTAAAAGATAGCTTGTTTTTCTTACTTAACCAATAAAGACTTTCTGCATACTTAATGCATTTTGTGAAACCTCCCATGTGGACCTGTGTTTTTATGTCTATACGATGAAAAGGTAGCCTGGAACATATTATGAATTTATTACAAAACCCAGAGGAGTAGTATGAAAACAAAGGGGTGGAATCCAAAGCAGGTGCAGGTGCAATGAACCCTGATCTATCTCTAAGATAATTATTTGTACTGTGCATTAAAGCTATAGAACTAAGAATGGAATCAAACGAAGTTGAGAGATATACCAGGGAAAATTGAAAATAGTCCCTCCTTTAAGTTTCCCTTTTAATCATCTGGGTAAGAAAACAAAGTGGAAATGAAATCCTTCAATATTTTTCTAGGTATTTGAAATAATTCTTCCTTTAAAGCCGTATGCAGAATCTATCCTGAACGTGATCTAATCATTTTATAACCAGTGACAAATAGAACTATAGCTGCAAATCTGATAAACATCAGCTATTGCAGAGGGATAACCAATTTTACTGTGATCATTTATACTGGCACTCAATGAATACAGAGATCGGGGCTACATATGAATCTAGATAGACAGAGAAAGAGAGATCACTTTGGACTAGATTGCCCTGGCCGTTACTTGGCCATGGAAAGAAGTAAGAGAATAAGCCCCCTCTCACTCTCCTGTTTGTCCCTGTTCAGATTGTGACTCTGGCTGTGATGGGAAAAGCAAGGGCTACTTATCTAATACTCATCTCTGTGAACAAGTGGGTGAGGAAGTGGCAGAGGAGGGTGGACAGTAGGATCAGCTGTCTCCATCCTCCTTTGCTGCATGAAAGGAAGTTTATCCCCCATTCCACAAAGTAAAGAGGGAGCAGGGGAGGAACTCAGACTCCCCTATGACTATGTGCCTGTGGCAAAAAATAGTTTAGTCTCCTGTGAGCTATGCTGTATGGTTAGCTGTAATATTTTGGTCTAATTTTGGTTGTTGAGTTTTGTGTGAAGGTCCTAGGTGGTGGTGGTGACCTATGATATTCAGGAGGCTAAACTAGGGTCCCTTCTCACCTTAAACTCTATGACTCTGTGATTCAGTCACAACCTGTTCCCTAGTCTGCTCCTGTGTATATATCTCTCCTTACTATATGTTCCATTCTATGCATCCAATGAAGTGGGCTGTAGCCCACAAAAGCTTATGCTCAAATAAATTTGTTAGTCTCTAAGGTGCCACAAATACTCCTGTTCTTTTTACATGCTACCCCTTACTCAGGGTAAATCATTGAGTTACAATTCTAGGTCTAAGTACTCAGCATGCTAATATGGGGCATAACCATCCCAAGCGCGCGCGCGCGCACACACACACACACACACCAATGATCAGAGACTGACCAAGATCTATATCTTTTGCTATAGCTATAACTATCCCTTACCCCTAAAGACTACATTGTATTTCACATACAGATATTTAGCCACATACTGAAGAGGAAAATAAGTTGTGGATGAAGCCCCTATGGATAGCAGAAGCCTGTAGATGACAAAAGTAATGGAATTTAATCTGGCAGAACTAGGAAGAGACACACGTGGGAGGAAGCCAAAACACTAGGAAAGGGATAGCACATACGTGCCATCTGTAACTAGCTAGTATACTGATCAATGCAAAGAGGTTTTTTTTAACCTCAGATTCATTGCTTAAAAGGCAAATGTTAAAAGTGGAGAACATGGTCCTCGGTAAAATTCTCTTTCTAGTGATCAAATGGCAACAGTTTATTGTAAATTTACAATTGCATTCAAGTTCTTCCCTTACAACACCAATTTTGTCACTACTAAAAATGTAGCACTGAAATTTAATTGCTTTTCTTATCCAAACAGATTTAGAAATGGAGGCAGAGATGTAAAACTGTTTTTTGTAAAAGTGTTGAAATGTATTTTAATTTTGCCTTCTGATACCGGATTAATGTAAGTGCTATGAAAGAAAAAATCCAGACCGTTACTTTGGAAACCGACATAGACTTATCACTGGGTGTTCAATTCAATACCTATTAATGCTTATACATATGGTATTAATTCTGCATTAATTCTGTCAAAAGTGATATCATGCTTAGAACTTCCAAATTATGACATCACTAAAACAACTTTGCTCTTCATGGGTTTGGAATATGTCTGTGCCAGAATCGGCTTGAATTTATTCACCCAGCCTATTCTGACAAGTTAAGTTTAATTAGTTCATGCCCTCATAATGAACAGGAGACTATGTTTTTGAAGATTTGCCAAAATAGTTTCTATTCTCTTCCACTTAAGTGCCAAACGCTTGCACTTCTTTATGCTATTTATACCTTTGCCTATAATTACTGCTCCCTAAGGTGTGATTGTCCTATTTCATAAGAGTTTGTGCAGCTGCCAACATGAAGATGTAAATAAATTGTAATACCGTTGCTATGAGGTGTAAAAATCCCACAGCTCATATCCAGACCCTTGTATAATAAACTCAAGTAAACATTCCATTTCCTGTAAGTGATTGTGGTTTGTGACTAGATTTAAAAGGCAGTGCTGTAAATCATCACTTATTTAATGACTTGGTGAAAACAAAGCCATATAAGCATGAAACCAAAAGCCGTATTTACAAACATTTTTGCCCTTAAAAAAGGAAAAAAATATTTGTACACAAAGGTGCCTAAATCTCGATTATTGAATAGTGTTTGGAAGTTAGTTACATTTAGATTTACTGGACCAGAACTTGGGGTGTGGCTTCATCACACAAAGCACAGGTCAGGGGGAATCTGCACAAAGGATGGACTTAAAGTTCACCTCTGCACTATCCTGACCCCACTACAACCTCTATGTGTGGCTGGGTTCCTCAAACCCAGTTAGAAAACTGTTTTTACATATTCCAGTCTACAATAGGCCAAAATCCACAGCTGAGTATAGGCATGATGAAGGTGCATCCGAACCACGCCCTCTTTTTCCTTCCAAACAACAAGCGGAAGGTGAGGCTCTTAAGGAGCCCGTGCTGTTTCTGTGGCACCAGCAAGTCACTCTTGTACAAGGGTGATCTTCTGTAAGCCAGTTAAACTTGCATAAGGGCCAGATTATGCCAGTGGTTTGGGGCAATCCATACTGGAGAATCTGACTCACTACTTTTCTTCAGCTGGTCTATTTAACCAGTCATTATATCATTACCTTCTCCCTGTCCAACTTGTTCTACCACATGCCCATGACCAGTCTGCAGCTACAATATAGCTTTATTGTTTCACTTGGTATCCAACGTAATGAAATTAATCAAGATGGGCTCTTTCAGCATTGTTAAGGTGCCTGTATTGTGGAAGCTCAGTGTAAAAGAGAAACAATTACCTTTTAACACACAAGTTTGATATATATATGGATAGATGAATTAAACAGCGTGTTAGGTAGGTGACGTGAGAGAGATGGAATACATGATGCTGTTGTGTGAAACCATAAATGTTTTATTCTAACTATGGCCACACTATTCATGATTAGTGAATCTATGAGGGAGTTAAGCAGGTCAATCCAAAGGAGTGTCAATAAAACCTTTATATCACACTGCATCATCATGTATTTTATGTTACATGTCACAAAGAAAGTGGTCATGTTTTAGAATTTTAAGAATTTTATTAATATAATTTTAAGCCTCTGACTATGAAATTGTATTGCCTTACTGCCATGAATCCAACTGTACAGGACTCAGAGGGAGGAAAAATATAGCTAATAGCTTAGCTTGGGGGGCAGTGCTATCTAGTGTATAAGACACTGGATGGGGAGTCAGAAGATGTGTGTTCTAATCACAGCTCTGACATTGACCTGCTGTATGATCTTGGACAAGTCACTTTACCTCTCTGTGCCTCTGTTCTTTTATTCTTCATCTATCTCACCATTTTTCCAGTAAGTTCTTCAGCACAGGGATTGTCTTTCATTATGTCTTTCATTGGTCTTGCCTCAATGTGGCGGGGGGGAGAAGGGAAGACTGTAAAGGGCTTGCACAATGAGATCCCAATCTTGGTTGGAGCCTCGAGATGCTATTGTAATATAAATATTGAAAAGCCCCTAAAATATCAATATTAGTATTGATTTTAGGGTCCAAGATCTCACATCCTACCAGGGCTAGATAAACAAATGCATTATCCTGTTGAAAGAGGAGGATTCCCAGCCTACAATGCTATAATCTTTTTCTGGTCCAAATGAACTAAAAATGGTCATTAGTCCAGGACTGGGAAGCTGTTCAATGTAATTTGGGGATGGAAGTGTAGATAGGAATGCCATGTTTGTGAGGAAAGAAAGAAATACTTTTCTGGCAGGTTGTTTAAAAAAATGGCAGCTGTTTTAAATTGCCTGGGGGGCTGGATTGTTAAAAACAGTCTCCATGGAGATGGATTAATGCATGTGGGGTGGTCAAAGGTGCAAGATGAATGGAATTTATCACCTCTTCACAATTTATCACATAGAGAGTAACAGCACATGCTGTATGTGGTATATGTGTGTAATAAGTGATGACATGGTTTGGTACAAAGGGTTTATGATTGATATGACTTTGGAATGAGTGCATTACTCATGAAAGACCAAGATGTAAGTGAGTTATGCAGGTCATCCAAAAGGAAGGTAAATAAAGCCTTTCCATCACACCACAGATTGCTGTATCTCCTTTAGCCATTATATTTTACAGGAAAATTATTCTAGAACTGACCCACCAAACTTAGAGAATCATAGATATGCAGGGCTGAAAGGGATCTTGAGAGGTCCAGCCCGCTTTCTCCCTCTCTCCCCCCGCCACATTGAGGCAAGACCAAGTAAACCTAGACCATCCCCGACAGGCATTTGTCCAATCTGTTCTTAAAAAAACACTCCAGTGATGGGGATTCCACAACCTTCCTTGGAAGTCTATTCCAGAACTTAACTACCCTTATGGTTTAGAAAGCTTTTCCTAATATCTAACCTAAATCTCCCTTACTGCCAATTAATATCATTACTTCTTGTTCTTCCTTCAGTGGACATGGAGAACAATTGATCACCATTCTCTGTAAAGCAGCCCTGAACATATTTAAAGACTCTTATCAGCTCCCCCCTCAGTCGTCTTTTCTCAAGACTAAACATGTTCAGTTGTTTTCTAAACCTTTTATCATTTTTGTTGCTCTTCTCTGGACTCTCTCCAGTTTGTCCACATCTTTCCTAAAGCATGGCACCCAGAACTGGACCCAGTACTCCAGCTGAGGACTCACCAGTGACAAGTAGAGTGGTCATCCACAAATTTTATAAACATACTCTCCCCTCCATTATCCAAATCATTAATGAAAATATTGAATAGTACCAGAACCAGGACTGACCTCAGTGGGAACCCACTAGGTATGCCCTCCCAGTTTGACATCAAACAGTTGATAACTACTCTTTCAACAAATTGTGTGCCTATCTTAGAGTAATTTTATCTAGACCACATTTCCCAAGTTTGCTTATGAGAATGTTATGCAAGGCTGTGTCAAAAGCCTTACTAAAATCAAGATATAGCGTCTACTGCTTCCCCCCATCCATTAGGCCAGAAACCCCCTCAAATGAGGAAATTAGCTGTGTTTGGCACGATTTGTTCTTGATAAATGCATGCTGTCTCTTCCATAACCCTATTGTTCTCTAGGTGCTTGCAAACTGATTGTTTCAGTATCTTTCCAGACATTCGCTTACTGGTTTCCTGCTTCTAATTCACTTAAACAATTTCTTGGGCATTGGTGTTTGTTTGTTTGTTTGTTTGTTTGTTTGTTTTGTCTATGGTTACTTGCCTTTCACAATACCTCTTAACCCTCCTAATTTCCATTTTACCTGCCATAACATATGGTCCTTCTATTAGTTTCACTTGTGCTGGATTACTATTTACTGGAGGCTACCAGTTCGACTTGAGCAGCCTCTTGAACTTTACCATCTAGCTATATTGACTTTTAATTGCCTTCCTATTTTCTGTTTTGTTTTGGTGCATTCACGCCTTCTGTGATTCTTATGGGATGCCCATGCAGCCTTCATGCTGAGTCTAAGGATTTTAATTTCCTCACTTTTGACTTTAGGGTCTAACTAACTTTTTTTTTTTAAAATCTCCCTATCAAAAGTTTAGTGTCACAATGATGTGTTTGGTACAATTGCTCCCTTTAGGATGTTGAACTTATTTATATTGTGGTCACTATTAATTAGTGGCTCAGCCATAGTTACTTCTTGAAACAACTCATGTGTTATATAGAGCTAAGAATAGCTTCTCCTCTTGTGCCCTATAGAACTTGCTGGTACACGAAGAAATAGTTGAACAGGGTAAGAAGTTGTTTCTTTAAACCTTGCCCTGCAGGGGATGAGTTTTTACACAGTTATCTGAAGTGTCCCAATTTTACTATTTTATTAGACTGTTACCTCTTTTATGTTCTTCAACACTGTGCACTTGACATTACAGCTGATTGAAAAACAGAATTTTCATCCCATGGGAAATACACTATTATTATTTATCAATATTTTGATGTGCCATTTCTTCCCTAATTGGATTGAAAAGTTGGAATATCAAAACTTTTTGCAGAACAAAAAGTTTAAAAAAAATTAGACATTTTTCATTCTGAAAAACACTAATGGGCAATTCCTGACCAGCTGTCCTCAATATCTTTTTCATGATCTGGCAGCCAGTAGTATAACACTATTAGTATATTTGTATTCTTCTAAATTGGGATTTCTAGCTATAGAGATTTCAGTGTGTGGTCTTCTCTGCACTGAAATGTTATCTCATTAGATTTATGGAATAATTGGAGGACAATGCTGTGCCTCGCTCCTATAAACTATTCTGGCCTTGCAACAATTTAAAGCCAGTACTCCATATATTTTTGTCATACCATTATGTTTCCGAAATTCCTGTTATATCAAGGTTCTCTGGTAGGAATGCCACTTAATTTATTTTTGCTTTTAAGCTTCTTGAATTGATATATAAAATGTATAGTTTTCATTTTTGGTTGTGTGACTTTTATCTGACACTAATGTATTAGTGTGCAAATAGCCAATTAGACATTTAGCTGAGCATGTGTGCATGAAAATAACTGATTTGTGTCCATAATCATAGTAACCGCATGTCCTCATTAGGGACACAATAAGTGAATGCATTTTTTAGTTGTGTTCCTGGGTTTCAGCAGTTTTAATTTATTTATAGCCATCACTGTGGTACTTATCACCTTAGTATCTGAGTCCCTCTGGAAAATGAGGCCCTCAATGTCCATAGCGCCAGAATCTCTGTTTTTAAGGACTTGACTGAAAGTTGAGAAACCTGAAGAAGCAAAACTTCAAACAAGCATGTCCAAACTACTGATATTCTGTCAGCCATAATTTACAGTGCTTGGTGGTTCTGGCAAATGAGGGTTTTCCTGTGGAGTTTAGTGCTGTGACTTCACATGCCTTAACAGATGTGCTAAATCAAAATGCGTCATCACTTATACATCATGACATTTCTTTATGAACAGGATAAATTTGGAAGGCCAGATTTTGAAATGGAATAAAGTAGGTTGGCTCCCTAGAAGTCAATGGCTCTAGTGATATAAATGGACCTATGCCCATTTATGTCAGCTAAAGATCTGTCCCACAGGGCCTCACTTATTATCTGGTGGCAAAAGTGTTCTATTAACTTCTTCACATTTTAAAAATTCATATATATTTCTGACTAATTGCAAGGCCAACATAGGGATTTCTGATGCAGGAATCTGTCTCTTGTTACTGCTACTGCTTGGTCCATTTAGAATACGCATCCTGAGATACAACATTTAGTTCTAAATCCATGTTTCAAACATCCCATTTTAGGATAGTTTTTATCCAAGATGCTGCTTCAGCCCATAATACAGATATTGTAATATTCAGGGGTTCATATTATTCATAGGTTCTAAGGCCAGAAGGGACCACTGTAATAATCTAGTTTGACATCCTACGTAACATAAGCATAGAATTTTCCCAAAATGTTTCTTGTTTGTACTAGAGCATATCACTTAGAAAAATATCCAGTCTTGATTTAAAATGTTCTAGTAACGAAGAATCCATCCATTATCAACACTTTAACCCTAATAACAAATAAGAAAATAAAAATAACAAAAATAATAAATTTTTTAAAATGGTGTAATTGGTTTTTGATTTGGGCCCATTTTTACAAGATAGTTTGGGAAGCCAGAAAATGAAATTTAGTCTGAGGATGGTGGAAATATCAGGTGAAAATGCTAACACAGATTTTTGGATATGGTTTAAGCTGTGCCAAGGAGGAAATGGAAAATAAAGAGACTCTTGGAAAACGAAGAGGTTTTGACTGACAATCAGGACTCTAGCCAAGAGACCCTGAATTTCCTTCAAAGACTTGCCAACTCACCTCACTGAGGACAGGTGGAAACAAACCAAATAAGTTTGTCAAACTATCTCAGTGACAAAACCTGTAATTAATAAATACATAATATGTAAATAAATTAATTAAATGAAAGCATGTGTTTATAGTTTAACTTTTTATTACAGAGCCCAAGTACAGAGAGAGAAAAGCTGGCAATTTCGGCCTGATTCTCAGTTACCGTAAGTCTTCTTTACATTGCTCTGACAATAATGAAGGAACCTTACAGGGTATGTCTAGCCAGCATTTTAGAGCAAGCCTTCCAGCCCAGGTTGACAGACTTGGGTTAACAGGGCTCACGTTAGTGCTTTAAAAATAACTGTATAAACAGCATTCTGAAGTTGTAGCTTGGGCTGATGCTCAGGCTTGGAAGACAGGTATACTTCAAAGCATGAGCTTCAGCCCAAGCCGCAACTTCAAAGCACTGCCTATACAGTAGTTTTTAGAGCACTCACACATGCCCCACTAGCCCAAGTCTGTTGACAATGAACTGGGAGGCTGGCTCTAACATGGTATGTAGACATATCCAGAATGACCTTGTGGTTAAATTTATATAAAAAAGCGGTTAATTTTCTTGATGTTTTCTCTTCTGGGATACCAAAGGGGGTCACTAAATGTGAGTCACAGATGTGTAAAATCCTGACCCCACTGAAGTCAATGGAAGTTTGGCTGTTTACTTCACTGAGTGTCCTGTTATATGTTTTCTTTTATTGAAAAGGAGCGCCCCTGTTATAGTTGCTAGATTGTATAAAGGCTAGATATGTATCAACAACGTTTTAATTTAATTGTTCATAACTACCACTCTACAATGTCAGGTGACAAGTGAAAACCTGACTAAAAGCTTAACATCCGCATTGAATGAAATATTTCAAAAACAGAAAATTGGATTTTCAACTAAACAAATTTTTTTGTGGAGAGTGTCTGATCTCCTCACAAATTTGAGGTTTTTTATTAGAAATCGCAAACCCCAAACTTTTTATGCAAAACCCAACTCTTTTTTTTTTTTTTTTGGCAGTTTTTCGCTGCAATTTTTTTGGTTTGGGGCCCCGAAAAAATCATTTTTCTGTTACCAATATTTTCAATTTTTTGACAAAGAGTCTAAATTTTTTGAACTGAGGTGAATAAGGGAGAGATTTTCCAACCAGCTCTGTCACTATCCATAGTGCTTCTATGAACCTGATACAGTACTTACTTTATCATCAGAAATAAGTGCAATACATCAGACATGCTGCATCACAGATTTAGCAACTTGTATTTTATGACACATGTTAACACATCCGACCAGAATATTCCCAGGTCAAGATAAAATTTAATTCAGTTAGGATTATGGCTCAAGACAGATAAATTATTTCAGAAAATCTTATTAGAACAATGTAGCTATCAGAACAACAAATGTTTGAAAATTTTGAAATTCCATCCTAAGAATTTGTTAATAAAATGCTTTATCTTTGCTCAAGAATTCCCTTGCCCACACCACTGGATGTCATCCACTGATGTAGAAACTAGTCTATTAAAACTAATATAATTACTTCTCAATCAACTCCCTTTGTTCATCTGACTGCTACAGGTAGGGTCACGGTCATAGCCTCCCTCTCTAGTTTATTTCTAAGGAGGTTCCTTGTAGTCAAGGCCATTATTGGAATAGTGCATAGGGTGAGGTTGGACAGTAACATTAATGTATGTGGACACTAAGTTCTTCAAACCTATGTTAGGAGACAGAATAAGATACTTAGAATGATGTTTGTCTTCTTTACAGAAAGGGTGTATAAGCTAGAGTGGTCTTCATTCTGGTTCTGCTGTGTTGACTTTGTTTCAGAAGCACCCAAGGATCAAATAGGACTCACTGATACTGAACTTTGGTAACAAAAGATGGGTATGTCCCTTCAATCAAAGGTGCTTTTTCATAAATGGTTGCGATTATGATCTAATGGGCATAATAGAAACCTGATCATTCACATAACTGAAATGTCATAGATGAGTATAATTTATAGATCAGTATAACGTATATAGAATTAGAAAGCACAGAAGATGTGGAAAAGTGTCATTCTGTAATTGGAGCCTTTGAGTGATACCATAATATAAATATCTAATAATAATTATGATAAAAGACAAACACTATGGCAAGGTATGCCATAGAAATATCTCTAAATAAATAAAAAATAAAATGTTTTTTATTTGTATGTATGTATTTCATTTTGTATAAATCTACATTCCTTTTCAAGAATATCAAAATTAAAAAATGGTTAGAAACCCAGTAAATGCAGAGTTTGTACTTCTCAAAACAACCTGACTTCTACCTCACAGGGATGCCTTGAAGAAAAAAAAAAAAATCAGACACAGACAGTTACTTACCTGTACTGTAACTGTTGTTCTTCAAGATGAAGGTGGAGACATGTATTCCACTCAGGTGTGTGGGTGCCCAACACATTAAAGCCAAAGAACTTTGCTTAGCAGTACCCTTCTGGCCCTCGAATCCTCTTCCATAGCTATATAAGAGCAGCACTGCCACAACCCCGTCAGTTCCTTCACACCAGCATCTAAGATTGGAGATTCTGATGCTGAAGGGCTAGAGAGTGGGTTGTAGAATACACACCTGCAGTCACATCTCAAAGAACAAGAGTTATAGCACAGGCAAATAACAGTCTTTTCTTCTTGGAGTGGTTGCAAATGTGTATTTTACTCAGATGACTCACCAGCAGTAACAGTAGGAGGTGGGGCTCAGAGTTTACTTACACAATGACTGCAGAATTGCCTTCCCAAAGTTTGCATCTGGCCTAGCTGCCACAGTAACAGCATAATGTTTGGTTAAAGTATTTTCAGAAGACCATGTAACAGCCCTGCAAATGTCCAATATTGAAACATCACTGAAAAATTTGATATTTGTCACTTAGGCCTTCATCAAATGCACCCATAGCTTCTGTGGGGACATGGTCTGAGCTAATCCAGAAGCCCTAGTAATGCAGGAAGTTATCCACCTGGAAATTGTCTGCGCAGAGACTGGCTGACCTTTCATCCAATCTGTGTAAGAGACAAAAAGCTGAGGTGATGAACAAAATGGTTTAATCCTTTCCAGATAGAACACTAGACACTGCCAGACATCTAATGTATGAAGACACCGTTCATCTACATTTGAGTGTGGCTTTGGAAAGAATACAAGTAAGATAATAACCAGCTTAAGGTGAAACTGTGAAACCACTTTGGACAAAAACTTTGGATGTGGCCTCAAAGACACTTTGTCTTTGAAGAATTGTGTATATGGAGGCCGTGCTTTTAGGGCTTCCATTTCGCTAACTCTTCTTGCGGATGTTATAACAAGAACAGCTGTCTTTTGTGAAAGGAAAGACTTCGAGTAAGTTGATAGCGGCTCCAATGGGGAACCCATCAGGGTGCCAGTACAGTACACATTTACACTGTTTCTTTTACAGTTGGAAACAGACAATACATTTCTGAAATCTCACTATCATGGAGTTTGTGAAAACTGACTTTGCTTGGACCAGGGGATGGAATGCCAAGATTGCCACCAAGTAATTCTCAATGAGTTAAGAGCCAGATCTGAGGATTTCAAATGTAACACATAATCCAAAATGTCCTAAGCATCGGTTGAATACCCTCAGATATTGACCAAACCAAAAACTGCTTCCACTTGGCCAAACAGGTAGTCCTAGTACATGGTTTTCTACTGGTTTTCTATTAAATAGGACCCTCTGATCTGCTTCCAAACATTGCCCTTCCTCCTTATCTTCTTCGTGTAGTCCGTCGATTCAACAATGACATTTTCATGTTCTCTCTTTTTGTGGATTCTGGAGTGACTCTGAAGTCCAAAGCGTGATGCACATGCTCGTGAGCAGATTGGGGAAAGTCATTGTGAGCCTCTTGGTAGCTACCACAGCAGAATGATGCTTTTCTCTTGTGGCTAACAGTCAATTTTTTCTATCTTCTTCAAAAGCCTGAAAAGCTGTAAGTGTTGTGTGTTGCCATTCTGATCTATTTAACGCAGCTGTCTCAAGATCATCTGGATTTATTGTACCAAGGTCTATGCTGTTCTTGATGCTGTCCTTGTAGTGCTTTCTGGGCAGCCTTGATTCCAGTGTCCTTGTGCCAATTCTCCATTGAACATTTTTCTGGGGCATCGATGTCCTAATGGTGTGTCCAACCCAGTGTAGTTGGGCTTTTATCAGCATGGCCTCGATGCTTATGGCATTTGACTTTTGGAGAACCTCCAAGTTGGTAATTTTATCTTGTCTGTGGATCACCATAATGGTGCGCAGAGACTGCATATGCAAGGCCTCTAGCTGTTTGATATGCCATTTGTATGTTGTCCAGGTCTCACAGCTGTAGAAGAGTGATGTGGGCACAAAAGCTCCCTATCTAAACATGTACCATCTCCACCATGAAGTGCAGACTGCTCAGCACTGGATGTGCAACATTGCTGTGGTGTTGAGTCAGTATGTCAGGAAGAAGAGGAAAAGATTTGGGAGGTCAAACAGACTGAAAAGGGTGGAAAGAACCAACACTGTCTTGACCACGCTGCCGCAATAAGAATCAGTTTGGCATGGTCCAACTTATGTTTGAGGATAACCCGAGAGATGAGAGGAATAGGAAGAAAGGCATACATTAGGACGACTCCCAATTCAGATGGAAGGCATTGGTTAAAAGCCCTGAACTGAGTCCTGCTCAAGAACAAAATTGACAGCACTTCTTGTTGTCCTTTGTTGCAATCAATCAACTGTCTGGATGCCCCAGTCTCTGAAGATTGACCTCACCACACTAATCTTCAGAGACCATTCATGATTCTCAGAGAAAGTTCTGTTGAGATGATCAACCATCTGGTTTTGAATTGCACTCCCCAACCTGTTGTGGAGATATTGGTAACTACAGTCCTGGTCAGCAGAGGATGGGCAAAGGAAATACCCTGACATACATTCCTCTGTTCCACGCACCATTTTAGAGAGTCCAGTATCTCTAGAGACAGTTGGACAAGCCTGTCCATGACTGACAACTTGGGCAATAGACCAACTTCAACCATGACTGAAGATGACAAAGATTCAGTCTCCCATGCTGGACTATGTAAGTGTATGAGGCCATATGGCCTAGTAACTTCAGGCATACATAGACCATTGAAGGTTGAGTTTGGAGGTCCAAACACAGATGTTGAATTGTCTGGAATTGCACATCGGAGAGAAAGGCCCTCAAATTCATAGAGTCTAGTAGGACCTCAATGAACTCAATTTTTTTAGTTGGAATCAGTATTGACTTGCTTTGTTCAAAAATCAACCCTAGTCGATCAAAGAGATCCAGTGTGAAATGGACATGACTGAGGACTTGTTCTTCAGATTTGCCCCTCACAAATCAGATATGGGAAGAAATGAATTCCTTTCCTCCTGAGATAGGCTGCTACCACCATCATGTATTTGGTAAAGATGCATGGGGGGGGTGACAGGTGAAAGGGGAGAACTGTGTACTGATAATGTTGACTAGCAACTAGGAATCTCAGAAACCTCCCATGACATGAGAAAATCGCCACATGGAAGTAAGCATCTTGGAGACAGGGCAGTAAACCAGTGGTTTTGCTTCAAGATGGGAAGAATTGTAACTAGGATGACAATGCAGAATCTCATATTCTATGTACTTGTTGAAACCACAAAGATCAGAAAATAGGTCTTACCCCTCCCTTGGACTTGGGGATGAGGAAATAACATAAGTAGAGCCCCTTTCTGCAATGCTTTAGGGTAACCTCCTCTACAGTTCCCAAAGTATGCAGATTCTGGACCTGCTGAAGAATCCATGACTTGTGAGATGGGTCCTGAAAAGGGACAGGGTAGGGGGATAGAAAGGGAGAATGGATAGGAATTGTATGGCATAGCCCAATCTCATGGTGCTTAGGATCTACTTGTCTGAGATTATTAAGCCCCAAGAGCTGTGGAAGTTGGACAGCCTGTCCCCAAACAGAGGGAAAATATCCTGAAAGTTGATGACTGGTGTGCTGCCCTTGAGGGTAGATTCAAATTGACTGCTTGTCAGCAGCTGATGAAGGATGAGCTGGCTGATTAACATTGAAATCAGGGGGCCTTCTTTTGTGAGAACTGTGTCATCTCTTAGAAAAGACCTGTTGCCTTGCAGAAGTAAGCAGCCTGTCTGAAATACCATTGGGAATACTGACAGAACTGCTGTTGTAGTTGCTGACCCACCAAGGTGCCTTCTAACTTCTGAGTTATAAACCCCTAAGGATCATAACATGGCCCTGGAGTTCTTAAAAGAATGTAAGGTCTCATCTCTCTTTTCAGAAAAAGAAGACCATCTGCCAAATGGTAAGTCTTCTCTGGTCTGTTTCATGTTCAGAGCAATGCCAGTGCTTTGCAGCCAAGAAGCCCTCCTCATTGTTACAGCGCTGAGGCCATAATCCTAAATAAGGTCTCCAACATAATCCTAAATGAGGTTGCTGCCACATCAAGTGCTGACTGTAGCAACACCTTAGCCACTAGACATCCCTCTGCCAGGAAATCCTTAAACTCCTCCCTGGCATCTTCAGATAATTTTTCTGTATCTCTGGACATTGTGTTCCAATTCACAAAGTCATACTTAGACAATAGCACCTACTGATTAGCAATTAGCATTTGGAAGGAAGATGTAGAATAAACCTATCTCCCCATTAAATCCAAGCTCTTGGCTTCTTTTTCATTAGGTTTGGACTTATCATAGAATCATAGAAGATTAGGGTTGGAAGAGACCTGTTTATAGGGAGGGCTCCTCTCCTCAGGAATGAAGGTTGCAGGATTTCCACTAATGTACTGGCATTCTCTTGGACGAACTCCACTTAAATACCCAGGGCTGCAGCCCTCTTCCCTAAAAGGCCCTGGTAAAATTTAAAGTCTTCTGGAACAGGGGAGGATGAGTCCAGGATGGTAGAATCATCTGCTGAAGAGGATGATAAAGGTGATAGAGTCAAAACCTCTTCCTGAGGCAACATGGGCCCCCGTTGCTGCATTGTAGATTCAATAGGAGCCATATCAGTTTGTGTCTCCCACCTTCATAGGGCAGGAGAGGAAACAGCCAGAGGATTCAGGGATCTCTGCCAAGAGTAAACAGTTGACCAGAATCTTGGAGAATATGAGACACCCACCAGATTCCATGAGCCCAATGTGGAAAGTATTATGGCAGCAGAGGCCACTAGGAGCTGATCCAAGTCCTGCTGTCCCCACATAGATCTTGATACCAATATCAGTCCTCTATAGGAGGTCTAGAAGACTTACGAGACTGGATCCTGGGAGGAGATGGAGGGGAAGAAGCTGATCCCAAACTCGAGAATGAAGAGCCCTCCTCCAAGTAGTTTGTACATAATGGAGGGGGCAAAACTGCTGAGGCTACTCCACACTCCAATCTGTCTTAAGTCCAGTTCTGCATTGGCCTTGCAAGCGGTACTGCAGATTCAGTTGGTACGAGCTGGAGACTTGAAACTTCACTAACATTTGGTGCTGGCATCAACAATGGAGCTGAAGTCAGTACCAGAGTCAAGGTCAGTACAAGAGGAGAGATCAATCCTGCTGGTGTGGAAGCCTGGACTAACATGGCCCTTGGTACAGAAACCGGAGTCAGTGCTGAGAAAGAATGTCTCTGTGATGATTACGGGACATGCATCACCTCTTTAACAGGCCTGCTAACTGGTACTGCAAAAGGCTGCTGAAGCAATCAATCCAGACCATGCTAGTACCAGGCCACAGAAGGCCGTGGGTCCAAATCATAGCTTGTTCCATGAGGTGTAGTCTTAAATGCAGGTCCTGTGCAATCTATGCCCTTTTCTTGAAGGCGTGACAAATGGACACTTCTCCTAAATGTGCCTCTTCTTAAACAGAACAAACACCAAGTGGAATAGCCACCCCACACAAAGGTAAGGGCATTGCACTGGGTAATGCTAACAAACAGTAACTAACTACTAAGTTAACTAACTAAATAACTACAAGGATACTACTACTAACTAAACTAACAATTTACAAAAGCTGACAAAGATATCTCTGTTCACAAAAACCATGAGGTAAAATGATTTTAGGTCATAGGTGATGAGAAGGAACTGAGCGGGATCGGGGCAGTGCTGCCCTTATTTAGCCATGGTAGAGATTACAAGGGCCAGAGGGCATGAGCACCACTTTAGTGGGTACTGCTGAGCAAAGTTCTCTAACTTCAGTGCACTGGGCGCGTGCACCCCCTGAGTGGAATACATGGCTGCAACTACTCAAAGAAGAACTCTGACTTCTTTATCTATCCATAGCAAATAATTTAACCTTATAAGTGGCCAAAATAACTAAATTGGTTTACTCTAAAACATACAGCAGTTGTCCAAGTTTGGCTTTACTTCCTGCCATACACACACTACCAAAAAATCGTATTTGACAAATTTCTAATTAGACAATAAATACCATGCAAAGGGCAGTCATTCTCTGTTTCTCATTAAGGGGCCCCAAAATGCACTGAGTTGAGGGCAAAGTGCACGTTAAGCTATCAAACGTGTGTGACAAATTTAATACTTGCTTCTCACTATTTATCACAAGAATGTCACTAGAATATATATGGAATATATATATATATATATATATTGTGCATTATATATAAGACATAAAAGGTCCCTAAGGTTTGCTTAGTTAATAATATTTATGTGATTCTATGTGACATGAGTGTGTGACAATTTAAAAATCTCCATAATCTGGAGTATTACATCACACTGCCCACAACCCCCAGTCCAAACAACCTCCTTCCCTTTACCACCCTAAAGAACATAATTGTACTCTAGTGATGATCCTTAATCAAGTAATGTTTAACCAGCATGAAATGACTTGCACTGTGCTCTGAAGTTTAGTGAATATTTTATATGCAGTAAAATAATATTTGGCACTCAGATAGCACCATTTATCCAAGCATCTCAGGGAACTCTGGAAGCATTAAGTAAGGAACAATTAAAAACAAAATTAGTTGCATCTGAGACCTGCTAAAAGACTGTTAAAGGAAATGATCCAAAAACACTACACATTTTAAGTGAGACTAAATGAAGGCGCTTCAGTTCCAGCAGCAGAAACCAGATTTATTTTCCCGAAAGTTTTACCTTACAAAGACATAATGAGTCTCCCCTCCAGCAGGAGTTCTGCAGGATAGAGGACTGCATGATCAGGCCCTCAGTTTACAAGTACATGTGTGTTTGTAAGATTCCTAATTCATTTATTCCTGTTTATATTATTGTATCATTTCTTTCTTCCCCTCTCTGGCTATGTTTACTCTGCACACTCCTCATGGCAGCATGGACAGTATAAACAGTGCATACCTCCCTGGCATGGGTATAAATAACAATGTAGACAGTGCATAGGCAAGTAAAGACACATCTGAACCCTGAGGATACATATTCTACACAGCTTTCCATATGCACAAGCAAATGCCTCCCACATCTACACAGCTCCCCCCTGCCAGAGTCTTTCCCCGCTGCAGGAAAAGGCTCCAGCAGCTTCCCGCTTCTGGAGCCTTTCCCCACTGCCTTCCTCCTGAAAGAGCCTTTCACTGACCTGTGTAGCTACACACTGCAGTGTGGACACAGCCTGCTTTTCACCACAGTGTCTAGCTACAAATACCCCACACGCCGCCAGTAGTGTACAACGTAGCCTCTGTAGCTATGTGGCTGTTGGGAATAGCAGCTGTTCTTGTCTCAGCAGCAGGGACATTTAAAACTATCTTTCTGCAGATAGCAACTAGCCTTTAAACAGTTGCACAAGGGCAGAGCGTACAAGGAACCTCCACTAAGACACCACACACTCACTCTGGGCCTGTTGCGAATACAGTGTCTGCTCTCAGGGAGAACGGGGGCTGCTCATTCCATGTGCCCTGCAGGCAGTCATCACTGCAATGCGGGTGGGGAGAGAAGTAGGGTCATGCCCCACCCCCATGCCAGAGGGCACAAACTGCAGTGTGCAAAGGGATGGTGGAGCCTGTACATCCCTGGTACAACCGGGTAGCTCAGGGAGGGGTGTACCTCCCCAGCTTCCCATGAAGTGTGGGGCTGACTCCCCCCTACTCATGGTTGTACCTATCTGGTAAAATCTACATTGCCATAATATTGATCCTCCTGGAGGGAGGGGAAGAGGAGCCCAACCTCTTACTTACACTCATATATGTTCACTACACTACAGTAATGGTTCAAATGCAGCACCTTAATAGCATTTCCACAAATAGTGCTTTGGTTTATTTTCATATGGTACATTAGTAATACACCTCCACTCCGATAGAACGCTGTACTTGGGGGGCAAAAAATCTTACTGCGTTATAGATGAAACTGCATTATATCGAACTTGCTTTGATCCGCCGGAGTGCTGCTTTACCGCTTTATATCAGAATTCGTGTTATATCGGGTCGCGTTATATTGGGGTAGAGGTGTATTTATAAAGGTTATAATAATTTGAACAAAAACATAGACCTGATTTCATCCTTCTAAGATACAATCTCTGATTGTCCTAAGAATTATGCTGCTTTGGATGTTGTGCCACAGCTGACCTTTACTTTGCTGTTTCTTGACTGCTATACTCCATGAACATCAGTCTGTGTGTTTTCCATGTCCCCATTCCTACCTGTTTGTTCTCCCACAGACAAGGATTAAAACAAGTACACTTTTTACCAACTAATATGCTTGTAAATTTCATCTAAATATTTTCTGCCATTCAAACTGGAAGAACTTTGTAAAACTTTTCAGACATACTTACTGGTATGCTAAGATTTCAAGAACAACAAAAATGGGCTGTTTTCCCATTTTACCTTGATTGATATGTGGAGTTTAGCTATGCCGCCTCAAGCTGTGATCTTGTCATGTCTGAGACCTATGGATACTCAGGCCTGCTCAGTACTTGTGTAAGTAACTTCTAAGGGACACTTACTGTAGGAGACAGAAGAAGTGGGTGCTGGCAATTCAGTAGCTGGCACTGTTCCTTCTGTGTCAGTACTGAACCAATGCCCCAAATACAGCATTTGGGAGCAGCCATGCTGTTGAAAAGGTTATTTTTCAAATGAAATGTAAAACCAATGTCCTGACTACTTGCGGTCATTAGAAATCTCATGATACTTTTCACAAGACTAAGGGAGCTAGCCTGGGTGTCCTGGACACATTCCAAATAAGTAATCCTATGCCACCTGCCTAAAACACTCCCTATAGTTTCATTTGGGAGAATTATGTTTGGCCTACTTCCGACATAATATTATTCTCTTTCTGTCCTGAATGGTAGTGTAATGCCACTGTTGCACTATTTGAAAGTCTGTTGCCTTCTACCTATGAGGTGGCTGCATTACAATGAGGTGAAGCAATCTCTATGTATTTAACTATTTGTGGAGAGATTTGGAAATTTTCTTTGAAAGATGTTATATAAAACATGAATTGTTAACTAGAAAAACTAATACTGACATATCTAAGATGAAAAAATATAATTTATATAGATCCATTTATTTCATGCTTCACTTGGCCGTTATTATACAGCGTGTTGCCCCAAGACATCTAGATAATTTTGCACTATCCCCTTTCCGATCCTCCCATTCTCTTCTCCCCCTTTAAAAATATTACACTTAGAATAATTGTGTGTAAAAGTTGCATAATGGTTTCTATTCTAGCCCCCTGCTTTCAGTTATTCATAACATTCTAAAATTACGTGTTTCAGGCTGAAATACTCAAGATTTGGTCTCTGCCTAAAGGTGAACTTGTTAGAAAGTTTGAGCAGAAATTATTCAGCCATTATTGAGTAAGAGGAAAATAGAATAAATAGAAAACTATATTAAATATACAATTGCGCCCTCACATACACACCTTTCCTCCCTGGGTTACTTGGGAACAGACAACACTCTCCGGCATAGCTGGGCGCCTGATGTTGTTGACACTGAAGGAGATCCTAAGTATCTCAGTGGTGATGTTGGATAGGTGGAAATCCTCAATCCACCCCTCTGCTGCAGTCCTTGTACTTGTAAAGGAAATAAATCTTGTTGCTGCCTCCACCTGGCTGGGCCCTGTACACACTCTGTGGCATGCCTTGGGAGCTTCCAGGAATAAACCTGAGCTAATCTGAGCAATGGGTCCAACTCAAAGGTACAATTTATAAACAATATACACCCAATATACATATAAGTAAAGATGTGTTAACTCTAATCTAACAAATTAAAAAAACATAACAAGAATGAGATTAAACAAAATGTTATAACCAAACAAAATGTCATGACCAATTTAAATCAGCAGGGCGCATGTCAATAAGTCAATTAACAAATGCAATTTACAGGAGTAAATGAAACTTAACCAACTTGCATTTACACTCCACACACTCCCATCCCAGAGTGTAAACTCCTCTGAATTTCAGAGTTCTAGACCTTGAAGCTGGGGACAACATTCTGTTGGTTTGGTAAAGCAGTCAAGCCAAGGCAACAAGGGGCAGAGCAAGTTTAATTTGAATCATTCCAAGCTGAACAACCCCTCTGAAGATTGAAGTTGTTTTAACCAGAGGTCAGTAACCTGGATTCTGGTCAGATGACAACACCACTCAGTCTCTTCTCAGATTCAGGCGACCCCCTTAAAGTGTCTTCGCTGTCCCCCTTCCCTTGCAAGCACTTTCCCCAACAACAAAGGTGGTGGTCACTCACGCTGCCTTCACGGCAGGCCCAGCTCTGGGCACAGCAATATTCTCTGCCCTGGCACCAATGAAGCCCAGCAATAGCCTCTGTGGCTCCCAGCTTGGTCAAAGCTCCAGCAGGCTCAACAGTAGCTTCTGACTTTCTAGAAGCAGCTCCTGGCTTGAACAGAGCTCCAAAAAGCGATCTCAGCTCCACTCCAAGATGCAGCCCACAGCATGCTCTCTCTCATTCTCTGGAAGTGAAAGTCTCTCTCCCTTATCCGTGTACCAAATGACTGGAGGATAGCTAATGTGATGCCAATTTTTAAAAAGGGCTCCAGAGGTGACCCTGGCAACTACAGGCCAGTAAGCCTCACTTCAGTACCGGGCAAATTGGTTGAAACTATCATAAAGAACAAAATTGTCAGACACATAGATGAACATAATTTGTTGGGAAATAGTCAACATGGTTTTTGTAAAGGGAAATCATGCCTCACCAATCTACTAGAATTCTTTGAGGGGGTCAACAAGCATGCGGACAAGGGAGATCAAATGCATATAGTGAATTTAGATTTTCAGAAAGCCTTTGACAAGGTCCCTCACCAAAGGCTCTTAAGCAAAATAAGAGGTCATGGGATAAGAGGGAAGGTTCTCTCATGGATTGGTAACTGGTTAAAAGATAGGAAACAAAGGAATAAATGGTCAGCTTTCAGAATGGAGAGAGGTAAATAGTGGTGTCCCCCAGGGATCTGTACTGGGCCCAGTCCTATTTAACATATTCATAAACGATCTGGAAAAAGGAGTAAACAGTGAGGTGGCAAAATTTGCAGATGATACAAAATTCTCAACATAGTTAAGTCCCAGGCAGACTGTGAAGAGCTACAAAAGGCTCTCACAAAACTGGATGACTGGCCAACAAAATGGCAGATGAAATTTAATGTTGATAAATGCAAAGTAATGCACATTGGAAAACATAATCCTAACTATACATATACAATGATGAGGTCTAAATTAGCTGTTACCACTCAAGAAAGAGATCTTTGAGTCATTGTGGATAGTTCAGATAGTTCTGAAATCATCCACTCAATGTGCAGCGGCAGTCAAAAAAGCAAATAGAATATTGGGAATCATCAGGAAAGGGATAGATAATAAGACAGACAATATCATATTTCCTCTATATAAATCCATGGTACGCCCACACTTAGAATACTGCATGCAGATGTGGTTGCCCCGTCTCAAAAAAGAAATATTGGAATTGGAAAAGGTTCATAAAAGGGCAACAAAAATTATTAGGGATATCGAATGGCTTCCGTCTGAGGAGAGATTAATAAGACTGGAACTTTTCAGCTTGGAAAAGAGGCGACTAAGGGGGGATATGATAGAGGTCTATAAAATCATGAGTGGTATAGAGAAAGTAAATAAGGAGTGTTATTTACTCCTTCTCATAATACAAGAACAAGGGGCCACCAAATGAAATTAATAGGTAGCAGGTTTAAAACAAACACAAGAAAGTATTTTTTCATGCAATGCACTGTCAACCTCTGGAAATCCTTGCCAGAGGGTATTGTGAAGGCCAATACTATAACGAGGTTCAAAACGGAGCTAGATAGATTCAAGGAAGATAGGTCCATCAATGGCTATTGGCAGGATGGGCAGGAATGGTGTCCCTAGCCTCTGTTTGCCAGAAGCTGGGATCGTGTGACAGGGCATGGATCACTTGATGATAACCTGTCTGTTCATTCCCTTTGAGGCACCTGCCATTGGCCACTGTCAGAGGACAGGACACTGAGCTTGATGGACCTTTGGTCTGACCCAGTATGGCTGTTCTTATGTTCTTATGGCATCATGGGAGTTATAGTCTCCAAGGCTGGATTGCAGTGCTCAGGATCTTCTGAACTGGAATTAAATTCAGAGGGCCCTCTAGTAGAGGGAGAACCAAACAATTGGCTCTCTTTTTTTTCTTTTTAATTCTTGAACAGTGTGAAATGCTCACACAACTAGAGACTGAAATTTGGCATGAAAATATATCCTTTGGTAAGGTGAAGTGCCTTTCCCTGTTTTGAAGAAAATTAGTTTTCATTTGCATATTTTACATTTTTGAGTCTGCTGGACTAAACTTACATAGAGAAAAATGTATGCTACGGCAAGACCAACTGAAAGTCTTAGAATAGTTTGCTAATAAAGGAGTGGGTGAGCAAAGAGCCAAAGCTATATGTGAAATGGTAAAAATTAAATTAAAGATATGAGAACTAATGAAGCCCCTCAGTATGATAAAATTTTGGAGCAAATACCATAATTTCCCCCAGTCCATAATGTATAGATGGTCTAACACAAATTAATGTTATTTCATTACCAGAGAGGATATCTTTTGTCTGAATGTAATGCACAACTGGTCAGAGCATGAAGAACTCTGCCATTTAGATATGCAATATCCCTCAGCATTACATCAGCCAAAGAAAAGTCCATATATTTCATACCAAAAGCATGCATTCACGAATAGATGTGTTTGGATGCATCTGGACCTGAATCAGCCTAAGAGAAGGAATTGTGAAGAAACTAACCGGTTTTAAATGAAATAATCTTTAAGAATTCTTGAGCTAGGCAAGGAAAATACCAATTAGTAAGATATAGCAGACCTATAGTGGAGAAACCAGTGTCACTCAAGACACTTTGTAATCACATGATTTAGTAAATATGCTGTGTGATATAAACTGAGGGAAAAAAGTAGAGAGCTCTCTCTTTGTGCCTTATATGCATAGTATTAAGTGAGAATCAGTAATATAAAATACAAAGAGCTAGTGTGAGAGTTTCCTTTTCATCCCAAGTAAAGAAGGTTGAGCTACTTTGGAGAGTTATTATTCTCAGGGCCCTCAGGAATGCTGTGGTAGACCTGACTGCACCCATAATATTGAATATCATTATTGGAATCCTTCTTGTCTATGTCACACTAGTTCAAACCTAGATAGTATATTGCCTTTAATTAATTGAGTGTTTATGCATTTAAAAGTTATTCACTTGTGAATATAGTGAAATTTCCAGGATTTATGATGGGAACATTTTATAACAGCAGCATGTGTTTCCCTACAATTTGTATAGCTTCATTCATTATAATTTTTCCTGATGTTTTGCCTACCATATTATTAACTTCCCCAACGTAATGAAATACCAGCTTGTCTTCTCACAGCAGAGAAATGAGAGGACTAATTATGAATGTGGAAATCCCAGTGAAAACATGCTTCTATTGAAAGAGGCTAGTGGTCCAAATAGGAGTTTGCTGGATTTATGAAGACTATAAAAAAAAGCAAACATACAGGAAAACAGATGCATTTTTTCATCCAAAATCTTGGAAGTCCTACACATTGAAAAAAGGGTATGTTTTTTTTAACATTCATGCCACTATTCACACAAAAATATATTTTACTATAAGTTATAAAGTTTGAATAAATCATCAAAGTTTCAAGTACTTGCCATGCATAAATATTTAATCGTTTAGAAGTGTTCTTTTCAAAATGTAAGAGTTTGTAAGCATAGTATTTGATTTGTTACTTCTGCAGGAGTGAGATTGCTTTTGATTCAGTAGGATTGCTCTTTAGAACTCTTTCCAGTTAGGAATTACAATAACGGGAAAATGGATAGTGTTCAGCAGTGGTGGAGGGTTTTTTTTTTTCCCCTCCAGCCTGTCAGGGAGAAGATGGGGTGAAACGCCTGTGAAAGGGTTGTGGATCACTGGTTATTTTACAAAGATCCAAAGCTGACAGGACCACCATGGTCATTCATGTTTATTGTTCAAGAGGGTGTTTTTTTGGATCATCGCTTGCAAAACCAAGCTTGTAAAAAAAAAAGTTACAAAAGGGGGAAGGTGTGGAGTGTAAGCAACTGGCCTCGTGAAACATTAAGACCTGCTCTAAGATATTCTTACCCTCTGTTTAAGGCAATTTGTATTATTACATGTGCACTCTTCATTGTTATTTCTCACAACAACTCAGGCCTGCTTCTGCACTCTGTCGTCCGGGTGGCCACTCATAAAAAACTTGATTTACATTCTTGCTTCAGACTCTCCACCTTTTCACTTCCTGTTGCTTCTGCAGTCTATGTTTTGCTTGCCTTTCCTGATCTTTTAGTTTTAAGATTGGACAGAAATACTTTTGCATGTGTACAACAGGGGAAAAAAAAGACAACTGGCTCAGTTTTTAAAAGTAATGTATTTATAATTTGTCTTTCAAGTTACTTACAACCCCTTGGTTTTCTGAATCCTAGGAGATTTCTTGATATTGACAAAGTAGTTCAAAAGGACAGGTGAACATTTCTACTGTAGAACTGTTCTGTGCATACAAATTACATCAATTATTATTTCATGTCTAAACTGGAATACAAACCTGTATTTCTTTATTCTGGATTTTATGCATACCTAATTAACCATATCAAAATCATGGTTACATTTAGCCCATGATAATGTTCATTACTGTGGCTCAAAATCCCACCTCATGTCATCAGAAATGTAGTCACTTAGTGACAAGTTAAAGACTATGGGCGAAGTAATGTGTGGTGCTGAGGGGGAGTCAAAGTGTGGTGTTTGTTTTTGTTTTGGTTTGGTCAAACCCTGTGAGGCAGATCCTTGGTCTTCTGTGGAGCTATAAAAATCAGCACCAGTTAAGGATCTGCCCCTGTGACTATAATTCAGTGACATGGCAGGAAATATCAAACTTCTAAATATTTTGGGTGTATCAATAATAATACAGTAGAATCTCAGAGTTACAGACACCTCGGGAATGGAGGTTATCCGGAACTCTGCAATGTTCAGAACTCTGAACAAAGCGCAGTTCGGGCTCCAGATCCAGCACCTGAGACTCCAGGCCAGGCTTCAGCAGCAGCTGAGCTTCCTACTCAGCTCCAGCATGAGTTTGCAAGTTTATCCCTCTCCCATGGGAGGGGGGGGGAGAAACAGCACATCCCCCTCCTGGTGAGGAGGAAGGGGTGAAAACAGTGCAGACCCCAGCACTGCTCCTTCTCTGCTGGCTCCCTCCAGCTGCCTTGGGCTGGCAGCCCCAGGTCTTGCTGTAAGGGTCTGTCCTGGGGGTGGGGATGGAGAGTGAGGACAGGCAGCCCACACGTGCCTACCTTTAAGATGCAGTACAGGCACAGTAGAGTATTTGCCTTTTTTTTTTTTTTTTGGTCTCTGCTGCTGCCTGGTTGGTTACTTCCAGTATCACTTGGTGTCTGGCTGACCAATCAGTCTGTAACTCTGGTGTTCGTATCTTTGAGGTTCTACCGTAATACTCGCACTTATACAGCACAAAGGATTTCAAGGCACTTTGAGAACCATTGCTGAATTTGGCTTCATGTATTTTTGATCCTTTTTACACCAGTGTTATAAATGGGTACAGTGAAGCAAAGAGAGGGTAAGGGTGAAATTCTGTCCTGTGCTGCTGGCCAATGCAACAATTATTAATTGTATTGCAGCAATGCCTGGAGGCCCCAGTTGAGATCAGTTCCCAGTTCTGCTAACATATAATAAAAAACTAAACAGCCACAAAAAGTTTACAACCTGTATAGACAAGACCAAGGAAGTATTAGGATCCCCATTTTACAGATGAGGAATTGAGGCACAGGAAGATTAAGTCAATGGTGCCCAACCTTATTACACAAGAGGGCCACATAAACCTAAGCATAACCTTGTGTGGACCAAACAATTTCTACATATTTTAATAAGATTTAAAGTCACCTGTATTGATTTATATTTTAAGTTCAGTTTGTTTTGTATGCATTTGTATAGGTTGTTTCTATGTACAGTATTGTCTTTTTACACACTTGTGTAAACTAAAATCACATAAACATGATGACAAAATGCTAATGAATCAGCAATTAGCATATTGTGTTGAAGCAGGCCATGGGCCTTACGAAATGATCTGGTGGGCCATGTATGGCTTGTGGCCATATAGGTTGGGCACCCCAGGATTAAGTGATGTGAATGAGATTACACAGGAAATATATGGTGGAGTGAGAAAAGGAATCAAATTTCTCAACTCTTAGCCACAGGACAATCTTGCCCTGGTACATCTTAAGTCCCATTATCCCCTCTTTTGAGGACTTAAGTAGAGCATACATCTTCTGCTGCCCCTTTGTGGGGGTGTCAATTTCACTTAAGTGACTTGCCCCAAGTCACGTTAGTGAACTGAGAACAGAACTCAGAGTGGGCCTCTCAATCAGTGGCTCTAATCATTTGACAGCACAGCCTCAAGCCAGCAGAGGGAGAGGGGAAAAAATACTGAGGATTTCTTTGAGGGGGATAAAAAGAAAAATAAGCAGAAGCAGCAATGAGTTCAGTGGCTAATATGGCTAAAATGTGCCAGTCCTTCTTTACTTGGAAAAACCTTCAAATACAACAAATCTCATTCAGACTAAAACCTCTTTGATTTCAGAAGTTTCATAGTGTCTTTCTTAAGTGTTTTGTTTAAAATGATGAAGTCCTAATAAATAGTGGACACATAATAAGCTTCTGTGGGATTTGGACTTTATCCCACAAGTGAGAGGAAGACCTCATAACTCAGAGAGTGATGAAGCCGCAAGAGAGTTATGAAGGTTTTCCGCACTAGTGGGATTAATTCCATATTCCACAGATGCCCATTATATAGAGGTTCTCTGTTTATACTGCAAGGAGGCAAAAAGCATTTTTTATTAAATTAAAATGTCAAGGTTTAATATAAATGTCTTAGTCAGAGAAGTAAAGAACAGCTGCTTTGTGATGTCACAAAGCATCCTGAAAGAGGCGGCAGAGTTAGTGGAGAGACATCAGATGAAAATATTAATTCATTAATAGTATTTATGTTGTGAGTATGCACCAGTACTGGTAACTCTCTCTATATATATTTTTAATTCATCGATCAGTCTCGGAAGGTGAAAAAAAGTAAATTTATTGAAGAGGATTCTTAATATGTGGATAGTTTCAGTTTATCGCTTATATAAATTAGAAATCTGTTGCTAAAAGAAATGGTAGGTCAAATATCTACTCCTCTTGAGTTGTGTTGCCTCATGTCACTCATACAGCCCATCTTAACAAATTCAGAATCTCCTTTTACCTCAAAATGGGTGCAAGAAACTACAAACCCTTAAACTTAGGCACTATCCTCCTCACTGTGGAGATACCTGGATTTTTAGTGTCTTGTTCTGCAAATCTCAGATGCAGAAAACCAATGGGCTGAAATATTTTCACAAATTTTAGAGGGGGAGTCAAAGTGTGGTGTTTGTTTTTGTTTTGGTTTGGTTTTTTTTAATGGAACATAAACTTTCCCTGAATTCTTGCTTTCTCTGCAATGCTAACTTTCAATCACAGATTAAATCAATACTGAAGACTCCCCTCTACTCATTGTTATAGTAGAGCCAGAACTTTTGATTTATGTGGGACAGAACCAATTTAAATAGTTTCAAAAACAGAATAATTATTTTGCAACATTCTGCACATAAGCTCTGTAGCAATGCATCACTGGGTTGCATTCAGCATGAGAGCATATATTGACTGACAGACACACACCTTGTCATTTGTTATTGTGCTTAGACTTTAAATATATACATATATATTGGGAAAGAGAATCAGTTTTCATTACAAGCTCCTGAATCAGAACCCTGAATATGGGATTGGATCAGAGTTTACAGCTCAAATTTTCCAAATAAATGAGCCAAATCTGAATACCAAACCCAAGCTTTATTTCTAAAGCCAAAGGGTAAAATCCTGCCCTTACGACAGAACAAAGAGCCACGATAAAGGCTAAGGATATCAAAATGCTGCCATCTTCCATCATGTAGTGGAGACACCATCATCCTGTTGGCTTAGAGAGTAGACAGTGCAGGGTCCTTGAGACAGTCTAAAAGGTAATCCCCTACTATGAAAATGTTTGGGAACACCTAAATTGGGTTGGCACTGCAGCATTCATTCTGAAAGGACAAAAGACCTGAAAAATTCCCACGCTGTCTGACTATGGCCCTTTGGAACCCTTTATTGCTGCTTAGGTAATAGTGATCCAGAACTCTGGAACATGGAGTTGCAACCCCACTTTTCTGTTGCATGTAGGGCAGGAGGAAAAGACACCCGCCCCCCACCACCACCACCACAGCTCTCTTCCCCTGATAGTACAATGGTGCTGTGAGGACACCTACTGTATTTAGAATATTGTTTATCTGCTTTAAATAGCTAAAGATGTAGTTTAGATACAAAACCACAAATGTCAATTTATCTTTGCTAGATCTCTGAAGCTACCTCCATATCAAAAGGCTCTAATCCAATAGCAGCAACTGTGGAGATGTACTATCATAAGAATCTTAAGCTGGGTCTCAGGCAATGGTGTGGTAGTTGGGCTGTTCACCCAAGAACAGCAAATGGGAAGAAAAGAGGAAGTAATAGATCTTGAGGTGAAGGCAGAAAGGGGGTAAGGGAGAGGAGGAATGATGGCTTATGTACTAGTACCTTAGGTCTTCCTACAATTTCTCTCACCAGAGTATCCATGCACTGAAGGCTGTCCTTACTCAAGAATCAGAGGGGTAGCCATGTTAGTCTGGATCTGTAAAAAGCAACAGAGAGTCCTGTGGCACCTTTAAGACTAACAGATGTATTGGAGCATAAACTTTCGTGGGTGAATACCCACTTCGTCAGACGCATGAGTCTGACGAAGTGGGTATTCACCCACGAAAGCTTATGCTCCAATACATCTGTTAGTCTTAAAGGTGCCATAGGACTCTCTGTTGCTTCTTACTCAAGAAAACTCCCTCTGAGCTCAATAGGAGAGTAGTCTGAGTAAGGATGGGAGGAAGTGAAAAGAAAGTTTTAAAAAAGTGACTCCAATAAATTTTTAATTTTGTGAAGAGTCGAATTTTTATTTCATTTTATCTTGGTAAATAGTATTTTATAAAAACAGACTTTTAAAATTACATCTCTCCTGTCACCTTTGATGATTATACACCCGCCTGATTCCATTAATTTAAATGGAGCTATTCCTAATTTGCACCAGTGAGAAAAGAAAATCAGACCTTTTGTGCTGACCAGCATAGCAATCTGGTTGATGAAGAAGCATTAAGACCCTATGCATGAATCCATTAGTACATTATTTATGTTATATTTATTATAAGTGCATTATTTATATTACAATAGAACCAACATGTCCTAAATGAGATTGGGCCCCATTGTGCTAGGCACCATTAAATATACTCAGTAAGAGAGTCCCTGCCCCAAGAGCTTATAGTCTAAATACACTAGACAAAGAGTGGGAGAGAAAACAGTGGTAAAGTAATTTTTTCTAAGGTCACACTGGAGTCCAGCGGCAAAGTTGGGAATAGAAATCACTCCAGTGCTCTATTAACTGGATCACTGGATATGTATTTGGAAACATCTTCATCTAATCAGATAGCTGCTGAAGCCCCTTTTAAAGATGTTTTAAATTTTAATACTGTTAAATGCTGGGGTTTCTAATGGTGTTGTCCCAACTATTCTTACCGCAGGGGGAAGGAAAAAGTGGAACATACATGAACCATAGGAAAATGTCTGGGTGGTGCAGATTTTCTTGAATTTATTAGACCCTTACAGCTGTCTACATACTTTAATTAGTGCTTACTGATTAGTGTACATAGGCGTGCACAGCCCTTTTATAGGGTGTTACTGTACTGGATTGTCTGTTGCTAGTTTCAGTGGGCCAGATCATGCACAAAGACAGGAAAACCAAGCAAAAAATGCACACACAAAAATGACCAAATTTTGAGACTGGGCTCACATGGAAAATCCCTCCAACCCTGTGGAAGCCTCTGCTCACACTCTCTGCATCTTTATTTCACTGAGGGAATGGCTGGGTGCTAAAGGGACAGGACTGCAGAGAACCACTCTCCACATCATCATCCCTCTCCAGATACGGAAAGATTTCTCCATGTAAGATAAAGCTGATTGCCTCTCCATTATTCTAGACAGAATGACACTGCATGCTGTCAAGCCCTGGAGCAGGACTTTGACACAGGCATGGTTGGGGAAACAATGGAAGCATGTCCCTCAGATAGCCATGCTGCCTCGAGAGACACAAAGCTCTGGGAGTGGTCAATGCCCTAGATGTCTGCAGTCCTTGGGATTTCCTAGCAGGGCTTGGGACATTCACAAGTGAGGAAGGCTTAGCGTGTCTGCTTCACAAGTGAGCAACTCTCTCCCCTTCCTGATGGGATGATTCGGAGCAGAAATTCTTGGAAGGCAGGATTTGGCACTGAGTCCTTTATGATCTAAAAAGTTCTTGTCTCCATGAAAATCAGCACATCCCTCTTCTAAAGTCTCCTTTTCTTGAAATGTACTTAGCCTCCACAGGGAAGCAGGAGAGGAGGTAGTGGTGGCGGATGACATACTGGAGAATACAGCATCCTCACCAATCAATCAATCAATGTGTGTACCCCCTAGGGGTATGACTTCAATTTGTTCCTTGAAACATGAATCAAGCAATGCCGCAAACAAATATATTTCTCTGTCAAACATTTCACTTCCTCTGGAGTCTGTAGACAGTTTAAGAGCTAATGTGCCATACGTTCGGGGGGGAGGGGGGTTGTTGTTTTTTTTGCCAGCAAACTGCATCGGCATCTTGCTAGCTCTCAAATTCAGTTTGCATTTACCTAAAGAAAGATAGCAGACATCTTAGAAGCAAAACCCACCTTGCCAATATACTGACTGATCCAAAGCTTTCAGATGATAAGGAGATTCTCAGATATCCCACCACGATGGAGCTAAAATATCAAAATCCACTGGAACTTTCTCAAGAGAGATTAAAAAAACACAAATTTGGTTAGCCAACTTCAGCCCAAAGGCCGATACAAGAATCACTGAATAAAGTCTAGTCTTCCAAATGACAGGCTCATATGGTGCAGTTGCTGTCATGTCAATGTACCGGTGTTACGTAACTTGTTTTTGAGTGGAATTTAGAACTGGTGAAAGAGGTTGGATTGTCAGTACAGAAAATGGAAATGCTCCATATTCACAGAATAATAATATGTTGCCTTTCCACTTCATTTCCCCATCAAAAATTTCAAAGCATTCACAAATAATTAATGAATTAAGCCTCAGAATGAATCACCAAGGGAGTTAAGTATTTTCATCATTTTACATGTAGTGAAACTGAAGCACAGTGACTTTTGTGTCTTGCTCAGAATGATACAAAGTCAATGGCAGAGCTTAAATATCCTGAATAGCAATCCTGGGGTCTGATCATGCTTTCACTTGAATAAATGAAAGACAGATTACACCCCATGGACTCCATTCTCAGTTTCTCTGTTCTGCACTAGGGACAAGACTAGGTAGTTTTAAACGTGGTGTTCTGGGGAAGCTGGGGGTGTGCCCAGATTAAAGTAGACTCAGGGTTGCTCTAATAAATGCTCTGCTCTCCATGGCCCCTGAGTAAATGAAAAAGGCCATAGTGTAGGGCCAGTGTAGAGCCTTAACACCAGTTCTGCACAGGATGTATTCTCAGAGGCATGTTTCTCTTGTCTTTAAGGCTTCTTTATGCTGCCTTAGCACTACAGAGAATTGAGTCCTGTGTTTTAACAGCTAGACTATGCTCCCCCTTCTGTTATAGGCAGAGCTGGCAGTGCCAACTATTATTAAGATTGCCTGACCCTTCCCATGATAAGACTCTGTTTTCAGTTGCTTACAACTTTGCCAGACTTTAAGCATTTGGGCAGAAATTTTCTATGCAGAGTGTCTGCCTCAGGCTGAATTTATTTGCAAGTTTCAACAAAAACATTTAATCCATTTCCAAGAATGAGGTTTAAAGGGGAAACATGTTGTTTTGCCACGTTACAAACGATTACACCATTTTGCTGAGAAGCTCTGCAGCTTGCTTTGTAGCAGGGACTTACGATTTGGCAGAGGGCTGCCTTTGTGTCAGGGATGTATGTGCCTTTTGCTATTCCTCTGAAAATCTGTCCAAATTTGGCCAAGTTATAGCATTTGAAAAATCTCAATTTGCACATGGTCAGTACAGACTTGTTGGAGCTTCACAGCTAAATTCCATGAAGATTCCATTTGCACTGAGTATGCCCCATCCCATCACTTGTCCTACATTTGATCAGGCTGTGCAAGCACTACCCCTACAAAGCAACTGAGCACGCTCCATCCCACACAACAGTAGGGGAAATTGGGACTGGCAGCTGATGGTGTGGAAGGAGAGCAATTGGGAGCCAGGGACTGCCGGATGAATGGGACTGAGATTTGGAGGCAGTGAGGAGGGAGATTAAGAGAAGGAGTCGGGGAGGGAGAAGATCGGATGAGGAGATTGGTTGGGACAGGGGGAGAGGGAAGATGTGAGATTGGGACTCAGATGAGGAACCTGGAGTGGGAAACTAGGACTGGCTGGGCTGGGAGACTGGGACTGGGATGGGAAACCAGGGTGAGGAAGAGACAGTGCCTGGAAGGGAACCCAAGATTCCTGAGTCTCATCATTCCTCTGCTATAAGCAAATATCTGTGAAGCAAAGAGTATGCCCCAGCTAGTATACAAGAGGATAACAATTTACTACTGCTATCAGTTACTCCATTAGCTCAAGTGGCAGCGGTTTGTGTGGTGAATCTAAAGGTTCAAATTTTTCTGAAGAACCATGTGGGAGTCAATATGGTTCCACATGATGGAATGTCTGCTTTTTCACTTTGTAACCTTAATTCAGCCCTCTTGTGCACATGTATTATGACTCAGTATTCATTATATATCAAATATTTTTCCCTACAGCACCACTGCCACATATCACTGCCTCTACCACTTAGCTCCTATGTGGGCTATACCGAGACTCAACAATTGAATGTAACAATATGTTACACCTTCCAAAACAGGTTATTCCAAGTTAATTATGGTTATTCCAAGTTTATCACATAAACAGTTGGATGGAGGGGAAGAGGCAGGACGAGGGTATCTAATTGCACAGCTTGATGGTTCCATATCATTTAATGTCTTAAAAATTATTATTTTAAAGTTCCCCATCAAACCCTAATTCCCTGTGCAGCAGTAAGATCTGCCCCTCCCCCATCTGTCACATACAAAGTGACCCTGGCCTCATTGCTGTTATATTTACATTTTATTTTGTTTTTTTCCCTGTGTATATAGATCATGCCCAACTGCCCACTCCCACCATAAAGCATTATTAATTCCTGTGTTAAAATTATAAATTTCCTTCATGATTCTCTATGATCAGGGTATCTACTCCACACAAGACTGAAAGGGGTTAAGATGGCCAGGTGAGCCAATTGACTCCACAGGCTGCACCTGGAGGAGGAGCCAGGGAGCAGGGAATTTTCTGGGGGCAGGCTCAGCTGGACAGGAACAGGATGGGACTGTATAAAGCCCAGGAGCTGACAACAGAAAGGGGCTGCAGGGAGGTAGTAGTCTGCAATCACTCCCGGGGAGAAGGGAGGTGTGTTAGTGGCTAGAGGATAGTCCACAGTTATTTCCTGAGAGGAGGGAGTCAGGTGAACCCAGAGAGGGGGAAGCCAGGAAGGTAGAAGAAGGCTCAGGGGAAAGCAGGAAGATAGAAAGTGCAAGTCTTGGCTGCTGGCTAGAGGGCACTTGAGCTGGAACCTGGAGTAGCGGGTGGGCCAGGGATCTCTTAACACCACAGGGGACATGGCACAGGCCAGGCAGAAGACAGTGGACTTCCTAGACAGTTTGTCTGGGAAAGATTTGGTTACTCCACCCCTGGAAGGGGAATATGTATGGTGACCCAGCCAGAATGCCGGATCACAAGAAGGAGGCTGCAGTTCCTAGAGCGAGAGGGGCTGCAGGGGGAGACAGGATGGGTGTAGACATTGCCACTATCAGTGACTGGATCTCCTCAAACTCCCTCAGTTGATAGTTTCCTCCTTCTGTATAAACTCCCTCCCCCTCGTGTGGCTGTCTATCTATCCAACCATATAGCATGCATTAATGCAGTATCTGAGCACCTCAGGTGGGGCTGGGATGCAAATGGCACTCCAGTTGTTCTATAACTAACTCGCCTTCTGGTGCTGCTAAGAGATGAGTCCCTGCAAGTGTTATGCAGAAAGGCCATTGGTTAGTTTTAGGGGGCATAATGTCATGGTCTGGGGCTATGAAAGTGCAACTGGAGCATGCCCTTTACCTAACCGTCTTGTTCAATTATTCCCTTTCCCAAACCTCTAACATCCAACAGTCAATCCCACCAAACAGATCAGATGATGTCTGCCAAGCCAGACTTTGTGGTTTCTAAGTAGGAGAGTTTGGCAAGAGCTATTATTTCTATTGTGCTAATTAAAACAACAGCATGAAGAAACCTCTTTTCAGAAGTAGAAATTAGGAATTTTCTGTCAATCTGGTGTGGAACACCCCAGTGCTTTGTAACTAAGGATTAAGACACAACGGAGAGTGATTTTCTACACCATTATAGAATGCATTAGTTATTGCTGAAAGGCCCGAAAACAAATGTCCCTACAATCTGCGCTGTTTCACATTGCACTACAACTGTGACTCTTCCCTCACCTGGGAAGGGATACATACAGCTTATTCCAAGGATCCCAACATATAATTCTTCTATCTAGGAAGGTTTTAATATAGTTACTGACACTTTTCTCCCAAGACCCTGATTGGAACCGACAGTTTATGATGTCCTTAGATGTAAAAATATGTGAGGTTATTTCTTGATTTTACACATGTATCTGGAATGGTATATTCCAGATGTCAGATTAATTTAACCGAAATGCTCATTAGTAGGAACAACAGCACTACTTGCTAGGATAGATTCTCCAATTATATTCTGTAAGCATGTTTAGATAGATGATGGATACATACAAATAATAAGAACACACACATATGCAACAGAGATCATTAATCAAATGAGAAGTTATGATACTGACATTTTCTTTTAAAAGGAATGCGGGGAAATGGTTTGGATAGATCCGAATCTTCAAGGGGACAAATTCTGTTTCAACCACAACTATTGAAATATTTATGTACTATTTGCAAATTACCTCTATCAAAATTGATTTTAAAATTCCTATATATTCTTGTACAGTAAATTTACCAATGGGGTGTCCAGAAATCTTATTAGTACAAGAGACAGAATTTGTCACTATCCCAGCAGAGATTAAAACTTTACTTTAGAAATAGGAGGTAAATAACATAACAAAGTTAACCTCTCATAGCATTTTGGTTAAGAGAAAAGTATTTAATTAAGGGAAACCAAGATTCCCTTCCAATCCTTCCTTATGAAAAATGAATATTTTACTACTTTGATCTTTGACCTTTATTCCTACAATTAATTCCACATCATATTTCTACATATTGCTCTCTAAGGAGAATCAAGTTTACACTTCCCCCCCAGTCCAAACTGTAACAGCACTTAATTAGGTGATAATTTATGTAGTACTTAGCATGAACTTTTGGCACTTGTTGAAGTAGCCAGCATAAGTGTACACATGTTATCACCTGCCTACATCAAGTAACAGAGGCCATGCAATCGTCAGGTATCTTGGGCTTTATAAGGTATCAAGTAACATTTATAATCCTGTTGTACCTGGATTTCTAATAGGTTAGACCTGTCTCCAGTGTACATTAATATATATGTCTGTAGCAGTCAAAACACTGATTGTAAGTGGTTCAAAACAACTAGAAAATAGGGGAAACAGATGTTGAGTAAGCCTACAGCTAGGCTATTCAAAACTTTGTCATTCAGTTTGAGGGGAAGAGTACAATAGACAAATATTTCTTATCTTCATACCCACTATGTGAACAGAAGAGGTAAACCAAATTCTGCTTTCATTAGTGTAAATCTGGAATAACTCTACTAAACACTATACTTGTTTAAAGAGACAAGGTGGATGAGGTAATATCTTTTATTGAACCAACTTCTGTTGGTGAGAGAGAGACAAGCTTTCGAGCTTACACAAAGCTCTTCAGGTATTCCTCTGAACAGCACAGGTCATTCAAGGTGCTGGACCTATGACAGAGGTAAGATGGTGACAAAATAATGACGGACACAGAGAAAAAGACAGACATTCAGATGTATAGCCTGGTGTGTCTCTGTTATCTTGTATTTATGCAATGGAACTTTGCTAACCTGTACTTCTATAAAGCACACACACTCTTTTTTCCCCACTTCTCAAAGATTTAATAGAGCAAGCACTATTGTGAGGTCTTATCTCATGGTGCTAAGACTAACTAATGTTCACAAATGTTCTACAGAATTTTTATGGCACATTATAAAGTATTTTCCATAAACAGTTGAAATGAAAATCACCAAAAATTACATTCTAATGTGCACAATCCTTGATTTTTCATCATCTTTGTTCATGTCAGATTATGATATCCTTTCTCACATTTACTAGTACCTTACTCCACAAGTAGTCCTATTGAAATCATACTTGGTATTACAATGCCAAAACTTCTGATACTCTGGAAATAAAAACACCATTGTGTTTCTAGCACACTACTGATTAGTACCAGAGTGTTTAAAACAGATTTAGTTGCCATTGCCTTGTGTTTTTTGAATATACATATCAATTTCTGTAAATCATTACCATAATGAAATAATCTGAAATACAGTCAAAAGAAATGAATGAATCACAGCATTTGGGAGAATACAATTAAAGAGAAGGGATTTTTTCTTGCAATAACTTCATGTGTGGCTAGCTAAAGTTCACCTGATAGAATATTAAATGTACTCAAGACCTATATACTGCTTGTAGGTAATAAATATTTAATTGTTCCATTTTTATAGTCAGCATTATTCATTAAATTTTTCTATAAAACTATAACAATGTTAGCTAGCCTACCATTTACAATTTAAATGCCACTTTTCCCCAAAGCAATTTAAAGTGCATATTATTTAAAAGCTGGTATTTTTCATAAGGTAGAAGTAAAATAGAGTACAAATAGGTTGGTGCAAGTTGGAGCTCAATGCAAAAAGTTCACGTGTAGAGCAAAATTAACAAATTTGGGTTCTTCACTAGTTGGAACAAAGGCAAAATCACTTACCCGGGCTGGCAGTTGTTACAAGTGAAATGTTGCATAACATAACACTAATTTTTCATTTCTTTTGTTTTTTTGAAGCAGAGAAGAAAGTATGGAGGATACAAGGGAATCTTTCATTTCCACCTATGTTCTTCCCCACCATCAAAGACAATCTCCACAACAGGTAGGCAATAGCAAAAAATAATGAACAGCAGATAATCTTGAGGTTGAAGGGGTCTTGTCTAGTGCCTGCACTTGAGACTGGAAGACACGTACTCCTGAATTCCAATCCTGGCCCGACAGTAACCCTCTGGCCCTGATTCTCCACAGCCTTGTACCTTGGGTACACCCATTCAAAGTGGGTATGAAATGTCATCATTCTGATTGAATAGTTGTGTTTTGTACCCAATTTGCACAGCTGTAAATGACTACAAAAGCTACAGGACATTGAAGAATCAGGCCCAGTTTGTGTCTTTGGACAAGTCACTAGCCTCTCTGTATCTCAGCTTTTTTGTTCCCCAACCACACACACATTTATTGGGAGGATTAATTAGTTAGGATTATATCATATCTATAAGGCACATTCTGACACTAGGAGTGTTATGGACCTGTATTGGCCCAGCAAGAGTCGCCTGATTTAAAAGTCCACAGTGCAAAAGGAGAATGCAGGCACTGTAATGATGGGCAGGTGTTGAAAGTTGCTGGCTATTTTGGGGAGGCTAGCCTGACAGTTGGTGATAACACTGCACAGCCCTGTTGCTTAGGGGAGATCAAGAACCAGACTGTATCCAATCGTAACCCAGCCTCACTTCTTCCAGTCACATGCAGTCAGGACTAGCCACAATTGAGTCTTTAATGACTGGCTCATTCCTGAGTCCAGTCATGGAGGCTGAACCCTAGACTAGGTTCCATCATGAAAAAAATAACAAAACAGAAGAGCAGGAAGAGGCAGAGGCTAGTTTATATTTTGTCTACGATTTAACAAATGACCACAAATCGTGTAATTACAGTGGGCCCAATTCAAAGAAAAAGGTGTTTGCGCTTCTGCACTGTGGAACTCCATGCATGGCCAGGGAAAACACAGAACAACAATTTTCCAAGACTTTTTGCCTTGCCTGGGCTTCCATGCTATAGAGGCCAAATATCCAGTAGTTTTAACTGAACCAAGGCCAAGGTTTGTAGAAGTGCATCCACTATAAATACAGAATAATCTTAGAGGAAAAGAAGAAATGGTGATGCAATAAAAACAACATGCATTCTGGAAGAGACCTGACAGAGGAAGTAATGGTGACCATGATTTGCCCTTCCTCCTTTTTATAATGAGAATAATCTTTGTGTTACTTTTCTTTTCAAAGAAAGACAAGAGAACTTGTCCCTGCACTGAAGCCTTTTGGTGCCAGCTAAATCAGCCCTGAGAGGTTGCCGGCACCCCCCAGGAAAACCCCACCTGGCAGGTTTTCTGTGAGAACTGCAGAGCCAGTCCTTGAAGCTCTACATCTCCCAGCTCAGTATAACATTGTGGACTGGGTATGATCAGGAAGAGTGTGTTATGGGGAGCCAGCAGCTAGGGTGGGCCTGTGCCTCAGCTATTCTGCACTTCATTGGGCCTCAGTGATTTTGTGCCACTAGCAATGGCCCGTATGGACCACTGCAGATGAGGTGCACATTAGAAGAGTCCAGAGGGGAGCAAAATTGGGGTGGAAGGGAGATGGGTAGAGGAGGAATATGATGGCAGAGACAGATAGGGATAATATGGTCATTGAGGTAGAGGTGAGGATTTTGGGGGAGAGATCAGGAGTAGCCAGGAAGATGTAGTTGGGGTAGGGAGCAGGGGCAAGGGATTTCCACGCTCAACTTGGAAGTGATGATAAGCCAATTTATAGGCAGAGAAATGGGGGAAATAGTAAAGGGGAACCAAAAATTCTGGCCTGATTATTTGTTTAGTTTACTTCATTTTTTTAGTCTCTGACCATTGAATGCTCTGGGTCCAAGTACAATCTTTATTGAAATTATAAAATAATAGTTAGAACCAAGGTCCAAAATGTAAAACTCTCCCATATTCCCTCAAACCTGCTCAGTCCCTCCCCCACCCCAGAAACAGGCACAGGCCAACATGCAGAACATTTTCCAACATTTGTATAATGAGTGGAAGGAGGAAGAACTACCTTACTCACCCAAGGCTTTGCCTCCTCAGAATTCTGGTTCCCTCTATAAGCAGTGCCAACCCGGCACATTTTTGTAAGAGGAAGCATGATCATTACAGGACCACCATTTCCTTCATTTCTCCTCCTCCACCCTCCTCTCCTGTTATCCACCACCTCCTCTCAAGAAGGTTCCCACTGCTCTCACCCACCCTCCATCTTCTTCCTATTTCAAAAAAAAGGAAGACTTCATTGCCGCTGTTCCTAGACACACTGTTTTGGCTGGTGAACAGGCAAAAGTATGCCATATTCAGTTGAAGATACATTTCTATTCCACAGCAAATCATAAATACCCAAGCAAATGCCAACACTTTTCATTTGCACAAGTCTCAGTTTTAGTAATCAAGTTTTCCCCCATGCATTTTCTCCTAATTATATTATTTTAAAGCACATGCAATAGTAATTCCACATGACATTTTTATCACCTGCTTAACATTTCAAATGAAACTTTTTATTGCATTTGATGTTATTTAAACACTTACCATGTACTCTTCAGTCTTACCATTTTCAATGTGTTCTGGCTATATTAAGCAAATATTTAGAAACCATTGGAGTATGTGCTGGTTTTTTCCATTTTTAAGAGTTTAATCTGTAATTAACATATGGCATATTGGAAATACATTTCATATATAGACCTGTATGTGTTAAGTGTTAAGAATATATTTTTGCATTGCCACAGTTCAGTTTGTCAGATTTTCCATTACAAACTTCTAATTTCAGGGGTTTACAACTTGTCCATAAAGCTTCTCCTTCAAGGAGAAACTTGGCATACAATTTCCCAGTCCAAAAGTATGGGAGGGTATTCAACTCTTTCAATTTAGAGACATGAAGGGGTAAGGGGAAATGCAGGAGTTTGGGTTCTGTTTGGACTTCTAAAAACAGCTCCATTACAAAAAAAAGAAATTCTGTGCCTTTAGCATACAAAATAAATTCAACATTTCTGATATTTTCAGGAGACAATAAAAAGGTCACAGATATCAATATTTTAAGTGCATATTGACTCCCGTTTGAAAGGATTTCTGTGGCTCCATTCCAGGGGCAGGTGAAATAATTCCTGGATTAGATTGGCAGTTAGCGTAAATAAGCATATCTCCAACTATTCTAGTTATTGACTTCTGTGGAACTATGCCAATCTATATCAGCTGAAGATCTGGCCCAGTTCTTTAACGGTTTTGTGATCTTACCAAACTGGAGCTAGATGAATAGTGAAACCCTTAAATCCTATCTCTTCATATGCTGTTCATAATATTATGCAGTTAATTATTCATAAATATTCATTTACTGTTCAAACCCCTTGTGATAGAGCCCTCATTGGTCAGGCAGCCTAGTGGCTAGATCGTTGGTTAGGGGGGCCATAGGGAGACCTGACCCCTCCATCTCCTCAGGTCCTGGCCTAGGGTCCTGTGTTGCTCAGCCCCTAAACAGGGGAGATGGATCTTTCTCCCAGCCATGAGGGGGGTTTAGGGCCTGTTTTCCTGGCCTGCTCCCTATGCAAGTCCTTTTAGGTTGGGGTGTAGCCCCACTAGTCCAGTTGCCCCACAGTTGGGGCTTCTCTGTAGGTTCCCCTTGGCCGGGGAAGACTTACTTGCCTCCAGTGGCTGCAATGGCAGGCAGGTTGCTGGTCTGTGCCTTCAGGGAGGCATACAGACAGCTCCTTCCTCTTTGCCAGTCAGGCCCGGACTGAGCCAGGCTCCCTTCTTTTCTCCCCCTCCAGGCCTGGCATTGGCGGCACGTATAACAGGGTGGGGCTAGCTGAACCCACAGGTGTCCTCCTGTGCCCAGCTGCAGTATCTCTTCTCCTTCACACCCCTCCTAAAATTTTTATAAATTTATATCAAATGTGCATTATTCACTTTTCATTTTTTGCCTTTGTTCTTCTGTTTAAAAGATTTGTCCAGTCAGGGACAGACAAATTTACCATGGGACCAATCACACACCACAAATAACAGATATACAAAGTCAAACAGTTCATCGTAAAAAAACCCATTTTATGAAAATTATAGGGCCAAACTAATTTATGAATAACAAATATATTTACAGAAATCAGGAACCATTTGTGAATGAGATGAACCCCAGTTATATGTTCTACCAGTTATATTCATGATGCACAGATGCAACTTTATTGTTGCTGTTTTCATAATGTATTTTATATCCATAATTTCAGTTTCTCAGATGCAGCTGCTAAATGAATTCATCTAAATGAATCTCAGTGTTGCCAAGTCTCATGAATTCAAGTCTTGCGATATTTGATATGTAAAGCCCTAGCTTCTGGATTCATGTGATTAGGTGAGAATCTCAGTTTTCATTTTAAAAGAGAGTACATTTTTAGCCCTCACGGTTGCAGATAAAAGCTTAAACTTTAAGCTGTAAGCACTCTGATTTTTGACCCTTTAGAAGACATAGTTTACATATATATTTTTAAATCTCGTGATCTTTAAGCCATTCTCATTATTTTTGAGGCCTGACTTATTATTTTGAAATGCTTGCAGTTGGCAATCCCATTATTTATATATTTCTAGCATCTGAACATAGATGCACAGACTGGTTTTTTGATGGGCAAGTTCTACATATTCCCCCCCAAAATCTGCCTTTTTAATCACATGAAAAGTAGAGCTTTTTTGGGTCCCATTTTCTATTTAACCTGAAGACTTTAGAATGATTTCTGCTGTATTTGAATGTTCTTTCATCTGTTTTTCAACAACAGGCTCTGGGCAATGGGCCTGAACAATCACTTGTCTCTCACACTCTTTCCTTTGACACTTGGCATGGTTATAACCAGGAGAAAGCCAGTGTTACATCACACAATTCTGACCTGTTCATTGTTTTACTTGTGTCCTCCCTCTATCTCATCTTGCCTCTCTAGGTCAAGTACTGTGCATTAAAGTGATGATTCCCCTATTGATAAACAGGGATAGATTCTTCATATGTCCACCTACTTATGCCTCTTCTGCTCAAACAACAGACTGCACTACTGTTGTCCTCTGCAGCCATAAGGGAATGGTGCTACCCTAGTGATGCTGGTTTTATTTTTAAGCTGCATGGTACATATCTGAGCAGAGGCACACGCCTACATTTTCTTCTCACACAGACTAGTCCATTTTTTGGTTGGGTCGTGTTTTTCTTTAGTCTCTGCCTCCATGACATAGCTCCTTACTCCCACTGTTTGTTTGTTTTAAACATTGCATTCTGATCAATCTCCTTTTTTTTCTCTTTACCCTCGAACTGCAACCAATTAAAAACATCACTTATAAAAGTACAGCTTTTAAAACACGCTTTGAGAAAGACAGCTCATCTAGTAAAACAAGGGACTGACACTGATCTCACCCAGTCTAATTTCAGATATGTTCAGGGGGGTGGGATTTGACCACGTGTGGGACTTGAGTGAAGTGCAACACCAGAACATGTGCAGTCTAACTATTATGGGACAGAAATCCTTGATTTGGGGGGAGTCTATCTCAGGCTCTGTCCATTTTCAAGGTATGAACTTATGGGGAGAAATGTTTTTTCTTGTAACTAAATGCAGCACATATATATCACTGCAGGACTGCAGAGGACAGCAAGATGGAGAGGACTCGGATGAGAAGTCAAAAAAGAAAGGAATTGGGAGGTATACATTCTACAGGTGGTCACAAGCTAAATGTTAAGGGAAATCAAGTGGATAGCAGGAGCTTGGACAAAACAAAGGTATTGGCTGGGATAGAGTGTTAATATCAGATGTAAAGATCTGTCAAAGGTAGCCATTTATAGAACACATCTATAATAGAGGGACCCTGAATTCACACTGGTCAAAAGTATTAGGAATATATGGTATATTAGGGAAATACTAGCAGGTAAAAGACTTGAATCTCAGACAAGTTGGGAGAGGGAATGTGTAGTCTGGAGAACGTCTATTGGAATTAATTCAGTTTGAAGAACAGTGTGGTAGGTTCAATTACTTTTTGAGATGTCAGATAACTCAGGCTCAATAAGTTTATTAGTCAAAGATAGATCAACACATTACAGAAAAGGTTAATATTTCATTCAATCTGGGAAATAGATTTGGAGCTTCACTTCTGTTCCGAAATATGAGCCCATATCTGCTTCTATATATAAACAAGTTGTTTACAACAAAGAGATTCACAAATCCCACTGTATTATCACAAGCCTTACATCTCTTCTCGTATCTAGCTCCATACATTTTGCAGAGACGCTGGTACCAGTCAGCCTCATTGTAATCCTCAACAAAACATACCTCTTCTTTTCTGATATATTCTACCAGACTCTGCACATACAAAGAACAGAAGTATATGTAAACAGGGCAGAGACTGCAACACTTTAGCTACCAGTAAATTTTCACAGCAAAGTTTAGAACAAGTATAAAGAATTCTGAGAACAATTCATGGATATAAAGCACTCTAAAAATAGGTGATATACCCTATGTATTTACTACTAGCTACTTCTTATTTTAGTTGTACACCTTATACATTAACACTTGTAGCTAAAATAGTAAAAGAATTTACATGTTTTTGGTTAACACATCTATTTGTGATAGCCAATTTCATAGTCCATTCCTTATATGGTGAACCTACCACTGCAGAATCAGTATTATAGTTTCACAAGAAGTAATTTTGCACCTCACCTTTGGTCTAGCCATAAAGCATTGTGGGACTGTTCAGTCAATAAATGGCAGTGCGGGCTACCAAAAGACAATAGCTTAAAGAGCCTTTCTTCTCAGGATTATTTCATAACCTGGTTCTTGTTTTAGTTGTTTGCTACTATAAATCCTTTCCATAGCATTTCTAATTGTGTCTCTGGTGAGTGTCTTGATGAGCTTGCCCAGTTCATAAATTCATGGTCTTGTCAGATGTACTTATTTAATTTTTGCTATATCATTGTTTATTGCAGTTTCTCCCGCAAGTGCCTCAGCTGAGATTTGGGCCCCATTGTGCTAAATGCTGCATATATCATTAGTAAGACACTGTTCAAACCTTAAAGAATTCACAGTCTAAATGGATGGGAGAGAGAAAGCATTATATTACTATGATGCATTTTATCTTATATTTTCCTGAATTAAGTAATTGTTTTAAAGTACATTAATAAACTGTTATAGCCTGTCATAAACAGATAGTTAAGGGTTAATGCCTCTTTTATCTGTAAAGGGTTAAGAAGTTCACCTAGCCTAGCTGACACCTGACCAGAGGAACCAATGGGGGGACAAAATGTTTCAAAAGGAAGGAGGGAAGTTCCCTTTGTCTGAGTCAGTTTCAATTTTGGCCGGAGTGGAAAAGATCAAGTAATCAGCCTCTTAGCAGAGTAGTTACTATTAGAAAAGGAATAAATAGGTTTATGTTTATTTTCTTTTTGTAACTTGTCTTGGCATTAGGGGATAATCAAATTGGGTATTCTTTTGTGTACTAAGGTTTTGCTCAGGGGAACCTCCTCTGTGTTTTTGAATCTGAAGTCTGTGAGATCAGCTTGTATGCTATCTCTTAGAGGGTTTTCTTTTACCTTTCTTTTCTTTAATTAAAGCCTTTTTTAAAGAACTTGATTGATTTTTCCTTGTTTTTAGTTCCAAGGGGATTGGATCTGGACTCACCAGGGATTGGTGGAGGAAAGGCGGGGGCGGGGGGAAATGACTAATTCTTCCTTGTTTTAAGATCCAAGGGGTTTGGATCGGTGTTCACCAGGGAATTGGTGGAGGAGTCTCTCAAGGCTACCCAGGGAGGGAAAGGTTTTGGGGGCAAAGACAGAGTTTCCCAAATGACTCAAACTATTTGGGTGGTGGCAGCCAGACCAGATCTAAGCTGGTAATTCAGTTTAGGGTTACATGCAGGTCCCCACAGCTGTACTCTAAAGTCCAGAGTGGGGGTCAAACTTACGACATAGCCAATCTAATAAATTATTATTGTGAGAATATGCGATCTATGGGCTACATTTCAGCTGGTATAATTGACTATAGCACCATTAGTGCTATATTCTTTGCTATATGGGTTCCTTTCTGTCATTCACTGCCTTTTATGGTGGCTTCACTACTTTCACTGGTGACTACATTTTTGTCCTTAACATATGCTGAGCAATGTGAAGAATAGGGTTGATAGCAGAGATGGGAAAAGGAACAGGTACTCTAAGCAAATTTCCCTTTAAACCAGTATTTTTCAAAAGAAAAGTTGTAGAACATTTAAGTATCTAGACACTTTCAAAAATTTTCAGAGGTTTTAGAGAATCCAAAATGTCTGAGCTGGGATAAAACAAGAAGTGGCCTTAACCATTGTGCAAAGAAACTGAAGTCAATGGAGTACTGTCAATATACACCAGCTGAGGATCTGGCTGATAGATTTCACAATAGGATGTGCACTATAATAAATAAGGCTCGGAATGACTATTTTTGTCCTTTAATTTTCCATCTAGTGAACAAATGATTCATTTTCCCCTTCAGAGTTACAGATGTGAAATTTACTGCTCTTTCAGAAATAACACTCGTAGCAAAACAATGAAATGCCAGAGTTCCAAAATAAAAGTACCAAATTCTAACAAAACTTCATGGGACAAATCTGAGGCGCTTATTCAGTGTGTATTAGAGCAAATGCCCAATGACTTCAGTGGCAGTTTGCCAGGACAAAGACTGAGTAAAACCAAAGGGAAGGCATCCATTAGGTAATGTTGGGGTATTCTGGCCCAGAGGTTCCCCAGTGAACAGGGAGAGTAATGGATCAGGGTGTAGCGCTGAGTCTAACTACTCCTCACTCACTTTCAGGCAAGCTCCTGCCCCACACCCCATCCAGGGATTATGATTTTGATTGGGCTTCACAAAGGCCATTCAAGGAAAGGGTTTTATTTCCTGCTCTTCACTGCATGGCCACATAGGAGCTGCCGTGATCTTGCCCTGTATTACAAACTCCATGATACTAAAAGTGATGCTTTCATGAAGCTAAATTTTGGTGCAAAACATATTATTATAACATTGTCAACCCCAAACACTCAAAATCACGAATCAGGCCCTCAAGAGTCATGTGATTGGCTTAATTTTGGGGATTTTTAAAATAATAATGCAGGGGTTCTTCTTATTTGCCAATTGTTTTTTCTTTATCCTTAAGGGTACACTTGGATCACATTTTCAAGCTTTTCTCTGCATCATGAGGGCCAGACATTTTTTTAAATGAAATCTGAGATTTTTATGTAGTTACATAATGCCAGTGCTGATTACCAAATATCACAAGACTGACAATAAAATGACAAGAGCTTGCAAAACTGCTAGTAGTTAGTGGTGGGAGTACTGGCTGGATGAGTTTGTGTTAAGGAAATGTTAACATCAAATTATATAGATTGGTGAGATGATGAATTATAATAAAATGGTACTACATTTCAGGGATATAAGAAGCATTAATGACACTTCACATCCCAGTGATACCTTCCAGTCATACCATTTACTTTTAGATATAGTCCAAAACCAGAATATCAAAGTCAGTGTTCCTGCATGTTTTCGAATGTTCAAGATTCAGAGCTGAAAGCCAAACCTGCCCCTATGATCTGGATTCTAGATTTAATCCAAAAGAAGGCGACGTATTTTCAATGTCCTATTCATATCCAGTCAAATCTCTTGAGAACATCAGTTCATCCAGACTGACAAATCTTGCTGCAATTCTGAGGTAAACATTTTCAAAAACAGCTTGTGAGTTTTCACCACCACCATCAAAATTGTAACCTGATTTGGTCTCAGACCTGACATCTAAGCATATTTCTTTTCTGTTAAGCAATTTCTGTACAGAGGAAGGATAACCCCATGGCAAGGGTGCTAGCCTGGGACTAGGGAGACTCAAGTTAAATTCCCTGCTATGTCACAGGTTTTTTGCATACTTACTACGAATAATACACGTTATTGTGTAGAAATGTGATTAGAAACACTAGTAATAGTCACTTGACAAATCACAGTAATTGTACATTGTAACATGCAACAGAATGAAAAGTGTACGATCAACAGGCATCAAATTTAATTCAAAAGCTTATTTTTATCAGCTTCTAATATTTAAGTAAAACTCACCAAGTTATGACTAAGCTTGAAATTTAATCCATCATCAAATGGGATTCTATCCCGGGCTCTGTTAGATTCCATTAACTGAACTGCTGTGTGACTCCAGGTAAGTCAGTCTGCATCTCTTTCCATCACTGTCTCACAAACTCATCTATTTAGGAAAACTCATTGAGGAAGGGTGTGATGGGGTCTGGGTTTACCAGTGGTGCTGCCTAGTAATTAGGTCACTGGGTCCCAGCTGTTCCCTGTCTCCAACGTACCACGCCAAGAATCACTCAAATGCTGTGGCTCTCCAATCATTACAATGTTGACCATTCGGTAGGTAGCGACACCCTCTGGCCGGGTCACCAGTTGAGTTCACCCTTTTTTGGGGTAACAGAGCCCAACAAAAGAAAGGGCCTTCAGCCCACCTACAGGCTTATGTGCGTGGCATGCCTCAGGGCTTACAATGTATCTGTTCTCTCCTTCACTCTAAAGGGCAGGGGAGAGGAAGGGGTTTATGCCCTCTCCAGAAAAAAGGGTCCCCTAGTCTTAGGTGTAGTGTTTATGGAGAATTCATTGTATAATCAATGCCAGGTTTCTTTTTTAGAGTATGGAGTATAGCGGCCAGGTCACAGTTGTCCATTCCAGGTTTGGGGGTTTACTGGAAAGTTCAGTTAGAGAATTCGTATGCTGTGTTCTGAGCTGCTTGGTCTGTGGAATCTTAATTTGAAACTATATACAGCTTTGGTGTGATTCTTTACAGAAGATCCTACTCAGTTAGGACACAACATTATGGAAAGGCTCGTCTCTCTTCTAAGGCCTGGAGTAGCTGCTACTAGCTCCAAGCGCGTGCCTGGGGCGGCAAGCCGCAGGGGGCACCCTACCAGTCCCTGCGAGGGTGGCAGTCAGGCAGCCTTCGGCGGCATGCCTGCGGGAGGTCCTGCGGATTCGGCGGCAATTCGGTGGCGGGTACGCCAAAGCCGCGGGACCGGCAGACCTCCCGCAGGCATGCTGCTGAATCCGCGGGACCGGGGACCCCCCACAGGCATGCTGCCGAATCCGCGGGACCAGGGACCTCCCACAGGCATGCCGCCGAAGGCAGCCTGCCTGCCATACTTGGGGCGGCAAAAAAGCTAGAGCCGCCCCTGGCCAGAGCTCCTACTGCACCCTTGTTCAGAAGCTCCCAAGGTAGGTCTCTCCTTTTCTGCTATCTCCCCCGGTCTGAGCTGTCTGGATCCCTTTTAAGATCCTCCTCCAGTTGAAGCAGGGTCTGCAGGCGCAGTGGGACAGAGCCACCTGGGCCCAAAACTGCATCTTAACCCCTTCTGTCCCATCACACAGGGATTGCCTCTCACTGTGTGTTTGTGCAGTTTCCAACACAATGAGGTCCCATTCTTAGTTGAGGCCTTAGTCTATGACAACATAAATAGAGAGAGTTAGGGTTGCAAAATCAAGCTCCCAAAACTTAGGAAATACCAAAGTAACCTTAATTCAGACCCTTTGTGCACATGCATTTTAGTACAATCTTTAATTATATGATCACATCCTTCCCTCTCCCCTCACAGAATTCCTTTCCCATTTCCTAACTTTTGAATGCTTGACTTTGCAACCTTAACATTCTTTTAATGTAATTTTTAATGTGATTTCCTAGGTTTTTTAAAAGGCCATCTGGAAGAGAAGCAGTTAGTTATCTGTACAGTAACTGGAGTTCTCTGAGATGTGTTCTCCCTATGGGCACTCCACTTCAGGTGAGCATGCCTTCAATTGGAGAGTTTTGGTAGCAGCATCCATGGATCTGGGCCTGCAACATACAAATCCTCATGCTCTGGTCCAAGGGAATGTAGGAAAAGTTGGACCTGCCGCCACACTGGTTCCTTCTCTACAACAAAGCCTAGCCAGTGGAGAGGAGAGGAGGGTGGGTAGTGGAGTTAATACATCTCAAGGAGCTCCAGTGACTGGTCAGGTAACAGAGTCCTTGGTGGTTCCTCCCTCAGCGGTTGGGAACCTGCCCATATCCAGTTAGCTACACCCAGTTAGTTAGGTCACAACCTGGGCCCTGCTTCCTCACTATTTGCAGGGGGTGGGTCTGCTCTTTGTGGGCCTCCTTAAATTTCTCTGGCTGGGGGATCAAAATGAAATCCACAAACCCCCTCACATTCAGGGAGACTCCCTCCCTGCGGTCCCAGCAAAAGGGGGGGTGGGAGAGAAGTGGTGAGACTATAGTGCTGCCAACAATCCAGCACCAGCTCAGTGGATTTGGAGAAATCGCTCTGACTGTGTCTCTGAGATAGGCTTAGCCTCTCTGTCTTACCCTGGGAGCCCAATGTATTTGCCTCAGGGTCGGTGAAGGTTTCCTGCCTAGGAGTTCCCTTCACAGCTTCAGGAGCTGCACCTCAGTCTGCTGCTTAGAGCAATCCTGCTTTTTGCTCTCCCGTTGACTGTGGCTTCCTCCCTTTTAAAGGCCTCCTCCCTATTATGCATGTTTGACAGGGCTGGAGGGGTGAGGCTAGCACTGATGCCAGGTCGTCTCTGGCCTCTTTCCCATCCAAGTGGGGGCCTATAAACCCCATCACATACCCTCCCCCTCAAAAACAACACAGAGGTGTTACTCCTTGTGGTGGATGTGTCTTCTTTATCCATGACAACATTTGTACTCTGCGAAAAGAAATCAGCATTAGCGTGGGCCCTGCCAGCCCAATGTAGCAGCTAAAATCGGTATGGCTGGAGGACTAGGTACCAACACATGATCCTAGCGCATGTGTCTTTCATTGTGTGTAGCCATCAAAGGAGCATGTGCTGTGTGATGAGTAAAAAGGGGTTCCCCAGTAGGCAGTAATGCAAAGTATCAATGGCCCACTTCACAGCTAGGGCCTCCTTGTCTATCACAGAGTAGGCTCTTTCACAATAAGATGGTTGAGTTCAGGATCCTGAGAAAAGGAAGAAAGGAGAGTAGCAAAATACGGACGCTGGACTTCAAAAAAGCAGACTTAGACTCCTTTAGGGAACTGATGGGCAGGATCCCCTGGGAGGCTAATATGAGGGGGCAAGGAGTCCAGGAGAGCTGGCTGTATTTTAAAGAATCCTTATTGAGGGCACAGGAACAAACCATCCTGAAGTGCAGAAAGAACAAATATGTCAGGCGACCATAACAGTGAAATCTTCGGTGAGCTTAAACTAAAAAAGGAAGCTTACAAGAAGTGGAAATTTGGACAGATGACTAGGGAAGAGTATAAAAACATTGATCGAGCATGCAGGGGTGTAATCAGGAAGGCCAAAGCACAATTGGAGTTGCAGCTAGCAAGGGATGTGAAGGGTAACAAGAAGGGTTTCTACAGGTATGTTAGCAAAAAGAAGAAGGTCAGGGAAAGTGTGGGACGCTTACTGAATGGGGAGGCAACATAGTGACAGATGATGTGGAAAAAACTGAAGTATTCAATGCTTTTTTTGCCTTGGTCTTCACAGACAAGGGCAGCTCCCAGACTGCTGCACTGGGCAACACAGCATGGGGAGTAGGTGAGCAGTCGTAAGTGGTGAAAGAACAGGTTAAGGACTATTTAGAAAAGCTAAACTTGCACAAGTCCATGGGTCCAGATCTAATGCATCCATCGGTGTTTAGGGAGTTGGCTGATGTGATTGCACAGCCATTGGCCATTATCTCTGAAAATTCGTGGCAATCGGGTGAGGTCCCGGATGATTGGAAAAAGGCAAATATAGTGCCCATATTTTAAAAAGGGAAAAAAGAGAACCCGGGGAACTACAGGCCAGTCAGCCTCACTTCAGTCCCTGGCAAAATCATGGAGCAGGTCCTCAAGGAATCCATTTTGAAGCACTTGGAGGAGAGGAAGGTGATCAGGAATAGTCAACATGGAGTCACCAAGGGCAAGTCATGCCTGACCAATCTGATTGCCTTCTATAATGAGATAACTGGCTCTGGGCATATGGGGAAAGCAGTGCATGTGATATATCTTGACTTTAGCAAAGCTTTCTATATGGTCTCCCACAGTATTCTTGCCAGCAAGTTAAAGTAGTATGCATTGGATTAATGGACTATAAGGTGGTTAGAAAGCTGGCTAGATTGTTGGGCTCAACGGGTAGTGATCAACAGCTCTATGTCTAGTTAGCAGCCGGTATCAAGCAGAGTGCCCCAGGGATCGGTCCTGGGGCCGGTTTTGTTCAACATCTTTATTAATGATATGGATGATGGGATTAATTGCACCCTCAACAAGTTTGCAGATGACACTAAGCTGGGGGGAGCAGTAGATACAATGGAGGGTAGGGATAGGGTCCAGAGTGACCTAGAGGAATTGGAGGATTAGGCCAAAAGAAATCTGATGAGAGGTTCAACAAAGACAAGTGCAGAGTTCTGCACTTAGGAAGGAAGAATCCCATGCGCCGCTACAGTCTTGGGACCGACTGGCTAAGCAGCAGTTCTGCAGAAAAGGACCTGGGGATTACAGTGGACGAGAAGCTGGATATGAGTTAGCAGTGTGCCCTTTTTGCTAAGAAGGCCAATGGCATATTGGGCTGTTTTAGTAGGAGCATTGCCAGCAGATCAAGAGAAGTGATTATTCCCCTCTGTTCGGCACTGGTGAGGCCACACCTGGAGTACTGTGTCCAGTTCTGGTTCCCCCACTACAGATGGGATGTGGACAAATTGGAGAGAGTCCAGCAGAGGGCAACGAAAATGATTAGGGGGCTAGGGCACATGAGGCTGAGGAGAGGAGAGGCTGAGGGAACTGGGGTTATTTAGTCTGCAGAAGAGAAGAGTGAGGGGGGATTTGATAGATGCCTTCAATTACCTGAAGGGGGGCTCCAAAGAGGATGGAGCTAGGGCTGTTCTCAGTGGTGGCAGATGACAGAACAAGAAGCAATGGTCTCAAGTTACAGTGGGGGAGATCTAGGTTGGATATTAGGAAACACTATTTCACTAGGAGGGTGGTGAAGCACTGGAATGAGTTACCTAGGGAGGTGGTGGGATCTCCATCCTTAGAGGTTTTTAAGGCCCAGATTGACAAAGCTTTGGCTGGGATGATTTAGTTGGTGTTGGTCCTGCTTTGAGCAGGGGATTGGATTAGATGACCTCCTGAGGTCTCTTCCAACCCTAATATTCTATGATTCTATAATTCTACAGGGAAACAGCTTTTGGCTTAAATACAATATGGGATGTTCCTCGAAGTCTGGGTTGAAGAACACTGGATCATGACACAACACCTCCTTCAACATTTTAAAGGCTGTTCCACATTTGTCTGACAACTGCACTTCCAGGGCCAAAAATGGGGCTGCAATGGTGGTGAAGTTAGGTGTGAATTGCCTGTATTATCCACCCAACCCCAAAAATAGCCAAACTTGTTTTTTGGTCATGGGTATCTGGTAGTTTGCCAAAAGTTTGTACTTTGTCCATGAGCGGACAAATATGCCCATCTCCCACCACATACCTTAGGTCTTTCTATTACTGAATCTTCACTTAGCTGGATTGGCAATCAGGCCAGCTTTGGCAATTGATTTTAATACCGCAGTAACCTGGTGTAGGTGGCTCTCCCAGTCTGGCTATATATTACTATAATGTCTAGATAAGTTGTGGCATAGGGTCCATGAGAAAGACACTCCCAATCCATTAGCCTCTGAAAGGTTGTGGCTGCCCCATGAAGCCCAAACAGCATAGTCAGATAGTGGTACAGTCCTAGGGCTGCAGCAAATGCTGTCTTTTCCCTGGAATCTGGAGTCAATGGATCTGCCAGTAGTATTCTTTGTCATGCCAGGCCATTAGTAGGTTGACATGGTAGATTTGGGTGTCTTTTCTTTTTCCCGGGTGTCATATCTTATAGTCAACAGAGCTTATGCATTGCAACACCTTTAAAGGTCCCTGTAATTGGGCCAGTAGCTTGGACTCTGTGCTCAGCAACAGCAGAAGAACTCAGTCCCCTGGCTTAAACTCTTGTAACTCTTGTAATAGTTGTACATCACTGCCTGACATTGTTGGGATTCCTGTAGGTTCTGACAGGCAAAGGCCCCCAAACCGCCCATGCAGCTGAAGGACATATTGGATTTGGTTTTCTGCTCATGGTCCCTAGCTTTCCCAGGACTCTCCTAATAAATCAAGGATGCCCAGCCATATAACTACTCGAATGGGGAGAAACCCATGAATGTTTGGGGAACCTCCCAGATAGCAAATAATAATGAAGGTAACAGTTCATCCCAATGTTTGGGGTCTGTGGCGACAAACTTCTTCAACATTCCTTTGAGGGTCTTATTAAAATGTTCCACTAAGTCACCAATCTGTGGAATGTAGACCAATATTTTTAACTTGTCTATATTCAGGAGAGTACAAGTCCCGCATCAAGTTAGATGTAAGGTCGGGTCCCTGGTCAGTTAAGATTTCCCATGTTAGACCTACCGTGGCAGAGGGTCACTAACTCTCTTGCTATTGTGCTTACACTGATAGATTGCAAGGGAATGGCTTCTGGGTAATGTGTCACATGACACACTACTACCAATACATATTGATGACCTGTCAAGTTCTTTTCTATAGAGACAACTAGATCTAACCCTATGCTCTCATAGGGGTTTCTATAGGGGCAGTGGGACAAGTGCCCATTTGACCCCCTTAGCCCCTGTGAGTTGGCAGTCCAGGCAAGACACGCAGTAGTCTGCCACATCCCAGAACACCCCAGGCCAGTAAAAGCAAATCGCAAGGCGGTCAAAGGTTTTCTTCCTCCTTAAATGCCCTGTACAGGGAACCTCATGGGCCAAGTGGCATACCTTTCATCTATACATTTTGGGGACTAGCAGTTGGGCCCTAGTTTTCCCAGTCTGTCTTGCTCACTCTAGGCAATAAAGCTGGTCACCCTGTAATTTGAAACGGGGCCATTGTCTCTTCTTCTGAGGGTCTTTGACATCCCTGTTTACCACAGCTAATTGGTCAGACATGGAGAGGGTGTGGTCATATGTGGGAGAGGATGGGACCTGTTCATTGTTCCCGCACAAAGTTGGTGTCTCAGGCGAGGATAGCTGCAAAGGTCTCAGTTTGGGGCTGAGGGTTTGGAGGGGACGAGAATTGGGCCCTTTGGTTTGATGGTCCCTCTCCTGGGTCATCAAGTTCACTCACTCCCACCCATTCAGTTTCTATGGTGAAGTGACTCAGTCCGGTGGTTGTAGGTTTGCATATTTTGCCAGAAACACTCCTAGTCCCTGCTTGCTATATATGGGTAGGCCTACGTGGATGCAGTGCCCACCCATATATTCAATGAGTGTCCCCCCACCTCCAGTCAGACTTACTGTGTGGGGTAAGGCCTTATGTCCATGTGAACACACTGGAGAAGGATCACTCCTCCAGTGTCCTTCCCTGGGTCTACAAGTTGCTGGCAGATTAGGGTCTGATTACATCCTGAGCCCATGAGCCCTACTACTTTCTTACTCTCTATCTACACTGGTGGGCTTTTCTTACAGGCCCTAGATTCTGCAGTCCACATTTGCCCATAGTCACATTCTATATATGCTCACTGCCTTCAGAAGTGGCACGCCCGTCCACAGGAGAAGCACTTCCTGCCTGATGGTGAAGACATCAAGAAATGGCACAGCCCACCACTGCCTGGTTTCTCTGGGGTTATGTTGGGGGTTCTACTGTGGGAGACTAGGGGTCCTTTATGGGTGGGAGGGATCTTCCAAGCTATCCTCCTTTCTTGTTGTTCCAGCATGGGGACTTAGCTTCTTCGCCACAATTGTGTGTCCTTGTGAGATCCCGTCAGACCTCATACCACACTTCACTGGTTCTTGGCGAATCTCTCTGTCTCTCCGGGTCCAACCTCTGGGTATCTTGGGGAAGGAGGGTTGCAGACAGCCAGGTAGTTTTCCATAGGGCTTTTGGCATCCTTCATGGTCTCAGGCCAATGTCTACAGGCCTGTCCTCCTGCCAGTAAAATCTGGATGAATTGCTCTATGAGCATGAGCTCTGCAGTGTGTACCCCTGCCTGGGACTCCAGTTTCAATCACTGCCAGCAGTGATATCTCAACTTCTGAGTTATAATTTATAAGCATGCCCCCAGATGATATGCCTCTTCCCGGAACTGCTGCCAGTAAATCTCCTCGGTGATCTCCAGGTAATCAAAGATCATCTCTTTTACCTTTGCATAAGCTTGGGCTGATGCTGAGTTTAGTTTCTAGTAAGCAATTTGGCTGCTCCTGACAAGTGGGGCACCACTAGCATGGCCCACTGTTCTGCGGCCCACCCCATGGCAGATGACACCTGCTCACAAATGGTGAGGAATTCCTAAAGGTCATCACCTGGGCCCATCTTGGCCAGCTTCAAACGGGGGGGGGGGGGGGGGGAGCAGGGGCAGAGTTGGTGTTCGCCTCCCCTCCAATCATCCCTTGAGTTTGGAGTTCAGACAGGATTTGTTGCCCTAAATTCTGTTGCTGACTCTGCTTGTATGTGGCTAATTCCTTTATTAGCTGCTGCTTCTGCTGCTGCAGCTGTTGTTGCCACAGGATGGCCCGCTGATGATGATTTTCAGTGACCTATTTTAGCATCACTCTAGATCCATTTCTCACAATGGACTTTAAAACCCCAGGCCTCCTCTTGTGTGTGTGTGTGGGGGGGTTCTTCTCTTCCCAGCAGGGCTGGCTGACTGCCCCCATTCTCCACCACTTGTAACGGAGTCCTTGGTGGTTCCTCTTGAGGGATGGGGGAACATGCCCACACCCAGTTAGCTACACTGGGTGGTCACAACCCAGGCCCTGCTTGCCCACTATTTGCAGGAGGGGTTCTGCCCTGTGTGGGTGGCATTGGCTTTTCCACAAAACAGTTGTAAAAATTTTGCTTTTATCATGTGCAAAACAATGTATTTTCCCTTAGCCTTGCTCTGAAAAGAGCTGAACTCTTTTTGCTGAAATTGTCCAAAAAAACCCTTTGGAATGAGGCAGACAACCAGCATATAAAATTTCAGCCAAAATACTTGGCAAAACTACAAGCAACTTAGAGTGAAATTTGCTGATGGAAAGTGATGGGCAACCTTAACTATAGGCACTGCTGCTTCTTAGGCCACCTTCAATAACGATAGGACTAGACTGATCAGGTCAATTTCAACAATGTCAAATGAAAAAAAATATAGATAATCTGTCCAAAAGACTAGTTTTATTTCCCAATGAAGTTTTGTGATGCATTCCAGTAGCAAAATATGTGTTAGTTGAGGTAGTTTATAAAGTCATAGATTCCAAAGCCAGAAGAGACCATTGTGATCATCTTGTGTGACCGCCTGTACAACACAGACCATAGAACTTCCCCCAAATAATTCTTAGCGCATATATTTTTTTAAAAAAATCCCATCTTGATTTTAAAATATTCAGTGATGGATAATCCATCATGACCTTAGTAAATTGTTCCAATGGTTAATTACTTTCACTGTTAAAAATTTACACCTTCTTTCCAGATTTGAATTAATATGCAAACTAGATACCATCAATTTAGGCTTAAACAGAGACTGGGAATGGCTGAGCCATTACACACATTGAATCTATTTCCCCACGTTAAGTATCCTCACACCTTCTTGTCAAACTGTCTGAAATGGACTATCTTGATTATCATTACAAAAGTTTGTTTTTCTACTGCTGATAACAGCTCACCTTAATTAATTAGCCACTTAGAGTTGGTAGGGTAACTCCCACCTTTTCATGTTCTCTGTATGTATATATAGCTCCTCACTATATGTTCCATTCTATGCATCCGATGAAGTGGGCTGTAGCCCACGAAAGCTTATGCTCAAATAAATTTGTTAGTCTCTAAGGTGCCACAAGTACTCCTGTTCTTTTTCCAGACTTTGTGTAGCTTCAACTTCCAGCCATTAGGTCATGTTATACGTTTCTCTGCTAGATTGGAGAGCCCATTATTAAATATTTTCCCTATGTAGGTACTCATAGGCTTTAATCAAGTCACCCCTTAAGCTTCTCTTTGTTAAGCTAAATATATTGAGTTCTTGGAGTCAATCACTATAACATGTTTGCTAATCCTTTAATCATTCTCATGACTCCAGATTGCTTTGAATCAGTGACCTGTTCCTCTTCATTATTTATATCTCCCCCAATTTTTGTGTCATCTTCAAACTTTATCAATGATGACTGTATGTTTTAGTGTATCAACAGTAATTAACACCCAGCGTCTTTTCGCTGCATCAGAATATTGCATGTTATTCTACTTCTAAGCCAATATTTTTTCATTTTATTTTAAATAAGACTATGATATGTTGATCTACCTGCATGCTTCTAAAGCCTCTGCAGTTAAGTAATTAGAATGAGAACACGCCCCACTTAAACTCACTGTAGCTGGGATCTTATTCCTTGCTATGAAAAAATTACTTTTGGATCAAAATCTAGACAATCTTTTTTTTTTGATTATTTATCTAAAACTAAAAGCAGGAAATGATTCATTTGATTTCTGCCAATACTGGAGTGTTGCCACTTTTAGCTCAGGAAGAGTAGGCTTCCCTTGGCAGCCCTTGCTTGCAAGATGATGAATGAAGTTCTATGTTTAGTGCTAGCTAAAGTTTTATAGAGTCTAAAAAAGCAATCTAAACATGTTGCAAGGGGTTGAGAGGGCTTTTTAGGTAGCTGTAACATAAGTTTTCATGCTGTGTCACAGCAATATCTTCAATACACATTGGGGGGGGACCCTTTCCAGAAAGATCTTAAATACCTGAGAATGCACTTGATGCTTATTTATTATGACAACAAATTCCCCAAAATGTGGGTACACTCATATTTACATTACTCAGAGAAAAACATAAAATGTACCCTTTTCTCTTAATGGTAAAGCACCAAAGTCATATGCAAACATGTTAATGAATAAAGACAGAGGATTGTTCTGGTATGTCTTGGTGTTTAAAGAAATACATGGAGTTCTTCACCTAGGAAGCAAGCTGACAGCGGACTTGTCTCATGAAAGGAGTGTCACAGACAAACCTGTCTGTAAAGAGCTGCAAGGATTTGGGGTGAACAATATCTAGTTAGAGATTCGAATATCTTGTTAATTAAGTCTATGCCCTAGAATGAGGGTTAGGATTTTATTGTATATGGAACCATTTGTTTCCAATACTTCTACTTGTTATCACTGGAATCTCTGTGCTTTGATAAATAAACTTATACTGGATTTCACTATAAACATATCTAAGTGCTGTGTGTTAAGTGGGGTGGAGATCTGAAGTGGAACCAGTAAGAACCAGATAACCAAGGGGAGGACCATGCTGCGCGTACTGGGGGAGTGAAGAATGTAAACTGCACCATAGGTTCTATGCTAAGCATCTTAGTCAGTGAAGATCAGAGACACTGGGATACAAAGTCACCTTCTGTCATCTTTGCATATAACACTAGCCAGCACTCAACTAATCATTACTCTTCTTATGAGATTATTTTTGGACACCTCAAAATCATGCTTCCATTTGAGTTGAAGTTCAGGCAACAAGAACTGACAAGGGCCTCTGCACCTACATGGCTAGTCGTGGGTCCAGATTTAATGCATCCAAGGGTGCTGAGGGAGTTGGCTGATGTGATTGCAGAGCTATTGGCCATTATCTTTGAAAATTCGTGGCAATCAGGGGAGGTCCCGGATGATTGGAAAAAGGCAAATATAGTGCCCATATTTTAAAAATGGAAGAAAGAGAACCCGGGGAACTACAGACTGGACAGCCTCACTTCAGTCCCTGGAAAAAAAATAAGGAGCAGGTCCTCAAGAAATCCATTTTGAAGCACTTGGAGGAGAGGAAGGTGATCAGGAACAGTCAACATGGATTCACCAAGGGGCAAGTCATGCCTGACCAACCTGATTGCCTTCTATGATGAGATAACTGGCTCTGAGGATATGTGGAAAGCAGTGCACGTAATATATCTTGACTTTAGCAAAGCTTTTGATATGGTCTCCCACAGTATCTTGCCAACAAGTTAAAGCAGTATGGATTGGATGAATGGATTATAAGGTGGATAGAAAGCTGGCTAGATTGTCGGGCTCAACGGGTAGTGATCAATAGCTCGATGTCTAGTTGGCAGCCGGTATCAAGCAGAGTGCCCCAGGGGTCGGTCCTGGGGCCGGTTTTGTTCAACATCTTTATTAATGATATGGATAATGGGATGAATTGCACCCTCAGCAAGTTCACAGATGACATTGAGCTGTGGGGAGAGATAGATAGGCTGGAGGGTAGGTAAAGGGTCCAGAGTAACCTAGACAAATTGGAGGATTGTGCCAAAAGAAATCTGATGAGGTTCAGCAAGGACAAGTGCAGGGTCCTGCACTTAGGAAAGAAGAATCCCATTCACTGCTACAGGCTGAGGACTGACTGGCTAAGCAGCAGTTCTTCAGAAAAGGACCTGGGGATTGCAGTGGATGAGAAGCTGGATATGAGTCAGCAGTGTGCCCTTGTTGCCAAGAAGGCCAACAACATATTGGGCTGTATTAGTAGGAGCATTGCCAGCAGATCAAGAGAATTGATTATTCCCCTGTATTTGGCACTGGTGAGGCCACACCTGGAGTATTGTGTCCAGTTTTGGTCCCCCCACTAAGAAGGGAAGTGGACAAATTGGAGAGAGTCCAACGGAGGGCAATGAAAATGATTAGGAGGCTGGGGCACATGACTTGCGAGGAGAGGCTGAGGGAACTGGGGTTACTTAGTCTGCAGAAGAGAAGAGTGAGGGGGGATTTGATAGCAGCCTTCAACTACCTGAAGGGGGATTCAAAAGAGGTTGGAGTTTGGCTGTTCCCAGTGATGGCAGATGACAGAACAAGAAGTAATGGTCTCAAGTTGCAGTGAGGGAGGTCTAGGTTGGATACTAGGAAACACTTTCACTAGGAGGGTGGTGAAGCACTGGAATGGGTTACCTAGTGAGATGGTGGAATCTCCATCCTTAGAGGTTTTTAAGGCCCGGCTTGACAAAGCCCTGCTGGGATGATTTAGTTGGTGTTGGTCCTGCTTTGAGCAGGGGGTTGGACTAGATGACCTCCTGAGGTCTCTTCCTACCCTGATATTCTATGATTCTATATCAGTGGTCTGAGGACAGCATTACAGAAGATGGAGGAACAGATGAGAGAGAAACAAACCTGCTAGGCACAAGATAATAGGAAAATTATGTGCCCATCCCAAACTTACTCCCTTTTGGAGGATACCTTACACAGTAATTAAGAAACTAAAGAACTTGCCCTTGTAGATACAAAAGCCAGTACCCTTCACTTTGTAGTGCATCGAGAACTAGTGCACAGATGCACTGAAAGAAAGGGGAGAGCAAACATTGAGAATGCTCAGTATCCATCCCAGAGGGATGCAGAAGAGGATTTGGAGGTTCCCTCAACAGATTCCTGTGGCTCATAGTGAGACATCAGTTGTGGAAGAGGAATTGCCAGGATGTACGCCGGCCCTCACCACACCACCATCTTCAACAGACAGACTTTTCACAACAGATAGGCCTGACCTCAAGGACATAAACTCTGCACTCACTGGTAATCTAGATCCAACTACGAGTGAATATGGAATCCTGGGTGGATGGCAGACTACCTGGATTCCTAGGAGCTACTTATTAAATACTTATTTAAGTAGATGGGGGGAAGTTTTAATAATTAGTGTAGACAGCATCTCCACCATCCTTATCTTAGACTCAAGTTGTCTTGTATATTATGCGGTTGAACTGATGTTCAGGCCTGCTGTGTGTACTGGAGTTGGTACTTTCAGTGTCCTAACAAATCTTTGTGAGCCTATAACCAACTATTACAATATTGATGTAGGATTGATGGTTGTGTCTATGGTTGGGCAGGTCTTGCTTCTACTTTATGTCCCTGTTCCTGCAAATGCTGGCTACAGCCTTTGGTACTGTTTCATCTGACCCCGTAACACACTACTTGCACGTGCACCTGAGAAAGTAGATTTGCAGTTTCTTATTTCTCTGTTCACTGTCAATGCAGGTAACCTAAGGAGTTAAGGAACTCTCTCTACCTGTTCTCTTCATGGTGGTTGCATAGCACAGAGATCACATGAAGACTGATCTGCCCTGAACTAGTAAGTGCACCCACAACTTCCACACTAGTAAACAAAAGAGGTTAAGTCTGCAAAATAATATATTATACAGTTATGTAAACATGCATGATAAACAATTGACCTTCAATAAGTAACCAACACAAAACCCTACAATAGCTATTGTGCCTGGTTTTGTTTCCTCTACGTCAGCCTTATATGGGAGTAACTCCACTTACTTCAATAGATTTATATCTGTGTAAGTAAGAACAGGATCAAACCTAGTATTTACCTAATTTCATGTTCATGGAACAAAAGTCAAAATATACATATAAACAACAATGTTTGCTCTCCATTTTGTGCTCCATCATCCCTGCTGAATTAGGCGGTAGGCCAGATATTCAAGGCAATCTGCCGAAAGCTTGATTTCTTCTGTTTGCTATTAACTTGGAAATGTCTACTTTTCCATCACTGTGCTGAAAATGCACTATATTGAGAAACAGATGGTAGCACTGTGCAACCTGTAAAAACTATTTTGGGAAGACAGTGGCCATGACATCATATGCTTCTGCAATGAGCAGATGTTACACGTGTGTGCAAAAAGAGCTCCCAACATTGACTCTAGCTGGGATCAGGGAATACGTTTATTGGCTGCATTAAAAATGGTCTGTACGTGCAAAGTGAGATTTCTTTAAGGGATGAGATTGCAACGTGTGCTGTGATTTTAACACCATTTAAAATGTTGAGTGATTTTTATGCTTTGGTTTAATTGCCAGACCAGGAATACTGCTACCAGTGCAATCTACCATTGGGTAGTAAGGTCTGACTCAGTAAGTCACATTCTGATGGTAGATAAAATAGTTTCCCCCACTTCCCACAGTATTTTCATGTTTCAGGTAAATGGTTGTGTTATGAGAGAGATCAGGCTACATGGCAGTTTTGTTTCATTTTTGTTTTTTTACCCACAAAGTAGTTATTATAAAATTATGAACAGAGATTGTCAGAGTCTGAAAGGCACCCCCAAAATACTCATTATTCTCTCCTTATACTGTATTTTATTTCTAACTTCTCTCTTAGGCTACAGATTGCTTAGACAATGGGCAAAAATCTGTTCTTAGCTGTACTATTGCAAATCTAGAGTCACTTCTTTGAAATCAGTGGAATTATTTCAGATGTACTCAGACATAAATGAAAGCAGAATTTGTTCCTCTATTTTAAACCTTAGGACAATGACTGAGTCTATGAGGCTTCATTGTTCTGCCTCAAGGATAAGCCTACTCAGCCCAAGCATTGCTATTCCACCTTCTCCCAATAGGCGGTCATTTTTTCTCCTCATTCCCATTCTCTCTTTCAACCCTTATTTTTCATCCTTAACCTTTATAAAACCAAGACTGATTGCAGTATCTCTCCTCTAATTTTCCACATGGCTCACTGAAGTGACAGTTCTTCTCTCCCCTAAAGAGACTTGACATATCTACTTTCTCCTTTTCTCATAAATAGAAAAAAAAATTAAAGCTTTTATTTAATTTATTTATTTATTGCAGATGGCTGTCTCTCACCCTCCACCAGATCTATCATTAATTCATTATTATTATTTGTATTGAAGTAGCATCTCAGGGTCCCAGTCACGGACCAGGAGCCCATTGTGCTAGGCGCTGTACAAATACAAAACAAAAAGACAGCCCCTGTCCCAAAGAGCTTACATTTCCCTTTACTTGTTCATGAAGTAAATGATATTTCCTTACACTGTTAAATTCAGACACTCAGAAAGCTGGATTCCTTGGCTGAAATCTTCAGCTGTGCCCAGCTATCTGTAGTTTTAAAGGGAGAAGGAATGGATTTCAAGCTTACAAGCTCTAAACTCTCACTTATTTACTTTTAGTGTTCTTGCTTATTTAGTCGGCATTAACTGTAGCACCATTCCATTGCTCCAGAAGTTTCGCTCCCTCTCTCTCACACCCTTTTTTCCAGAAGGCTGTTCTCCTCCCAACTCAGAGTTGCATTCCTTCTAGCAGACTTTCAATGCACATTCAGAAATATGTGAAAAGAGTCACTTCAGCAAACACTCCTAAGCTTGGAACTAAACTCTATAGGTGACAGTCACTCCTGTCCAGAGGGTGACCATAAAGGCCAATGCATCACTTAAGCCTTTAAAATAGGCATGCAGTTGTGCATAGGTCTTGTGCTGATTCTCTGCACCGGATATGAATTTCATACACTGTGATTCAGTTGAGATAAAAGTGAAAAAGGGTTCTTTAACAACTTAGACGTGATTTTCCAAAAGATTAATGTTGCACAACATAAAATACAGGCATAAACTGCCTTTCTTTTAACATACTTCAGCTAAGCCCTAATGCAACAAATAAACAGGATTGTAGCTTACGGCTCTCCTTCTCTTTTCCTCAGCAAATATAGTATTAGCAGAGAGATTTTTCACTTTTTAAAAGGTAAATCTTTTTCTAAGTAAAATGTGAAAGGAAAAGGCATGCCCCATTAGCATGTAGGTAAAAAATGATCTGCTCAGCTGGGAATTTCAGGAGCTTGGTGGCATCGTAATGATGATTCATGATTACAGGGTTTACTGTCTTGAGTGGCCTCAAACATTTCCTTGTCATGTAGCCTCTCCATCATAATTAAAATCCCATTTGTTTGCACATATACAGTAGTGCTGTGCAGAAACACACTTGAGACTTTTGTAAGCATAGCTCGCACTATGAAAAATTGCCATTCAATTACAGAATAAAAACTCATGTGGATGTACTTTAATTTGAATATTGGCTTGATCCTCTCTCCTAGTGTTGCTGGCACATGAGGCTGCTTCCTCTACGTCCTCCATCAAAAGTAATCAATGTTAAGGCCACTTTTGAGGCATACTTGGCAGCAGCATGTGATCCTGATGAGAAGCTGCATTATATATTTTCCAGCAGCAACATCTAGGCTTGTGGGTTGGCTCCTAAAGTGAGTGGACTGCTGATAGTAGGTTGTTTCTATTGATGGATGGCTATAAGGCTGTCCTGCTGCTCGATTGCACTCTGTGCTGGATTTGTTCTTTGAGTCACTTATATTTTTTTAATCATTTGCTCATATTTCCAAGAATGAGGATAATGGCCCCTGCTTAGTCTTGAAAACATCTGTAGTCATATTTGTACTGTGAGAACCTGATGTATCCTATAACATGAATCATTAATAATTCATGATGCCCTTTTCTGAATAGAAACCGATTTGAATTATGCCCTAAATTTTCTCACCTGAAAGATCACTGGTTATCTTTCTACCAGAGAATATCATTTTCTGAAAAATATTTGTATTTGTCCTAAAACACCAAAGTCTCACTGTTTAATCGGTTTCACTTGGCATGCCAACATATATTTGCAATCCTATTTCCCACGGTGGACAGGGATTGTACCTTTCATCCAAGAATCTCTAACACTATCGGTAGGTCTACAGTTTGAGCTGAGGGTGCAATTACCCTCTGAAGGAGACATACTCGAACTACTTCTGATCAAGCTAGTGCGCTAAAGAGAGAGTATAGTTGCAGTGGCATAAGAGGCTAGCTGCCCCAACTATGTGCCTCATGCCTCAGACGGACCATGCCTCAGGTGGCTAGCTCCTCCTGTCATTCGTGCCTCTATGGCTACACTCTAATTTTAGCATAGTAGCTTGATCAGAGTTAGTACAAGTGTAACACCAACAGACCCCCAGGAGTCGGCAGGTGGGTTCGAACCTGGGACCTCAGTGCATGAGCCTCTACCGCATGAGCTAAAAGCAACTGGCTGTTAGCTAAAGGCTGTAGAGCAGACTCTCTCTCTAAGTCATCTCAGTGCCACTACCTAGGACAGAATACCACACCCAGGAGGTGTGGGGGTTATATACTTCCCCTAGCGGAGGAAGCAGGTCCTGAGCTTCAGAGACTTTCCAACTGAAATCCCAGACAAGCCTCCATTTGTAACACCAACAGACACAGGTTGTCAGAAGGCAGGATCGAATCTGGGGTCTTTGGAGCTTAGTGCATGAGCCAAAAGCCACATGGCCCTTAGCTGAGGCTGTAGAACAGACTCATCATTTTTTTAATGTCTCTCTCTAAGTGATCTCGGTGCCACTAGATGGGACAGAACACCACACCCAGAAGGTGTGTGGGTTACACAGGTGTCTCCTTGAGATGGAAATGACACCCCAGCTCGAAGTGTAGATACATCCTTTGCCTACACTGTAATCAGGAATTGTAACTGCAGATATACCCAAGCTAGCATTGATCTAGATCCATCAAAGGGAGGTTGAGTAATAATAGCAGTGAAGCCTCAGAAGCACAGAGGCACAAGCTAGCCTCACCCAGCCGGGACCCTGGGTTCATACTCGAGCCGCCATCACATCTTTCACTGTGACTTCACTTTTATTACTTCTCAAGCTAGCTCTGATCAAAGCTTGCTCAGGTATGTCTACACATACTGCAATCATGCCTCCCAACTGTAGCATAGACATACCCTAATTAACAAAGCTACGTAACTTCCTGGTGAGGTCAAGATGTATTATAATTACACACACACACAAACACCAAAAAAAGTTAAAAGAATATTAATAAAGTTGTAAAGTCAAGCACTCAAAAGTTTGGAAATGTCAGAAATAAGGTTGCCTTTGCAATTTTAGTTTGCCTCCCTTGTGCCTATGCATTATGAGACAGTCATTAATTATACAATTACATACTATTTTTCCACAGCACCCCACCTCATTCAGTGCAGAGGCTGGACAGTGCTCACTTAGTGAGCAACTAGCCAATATTTTGTCTTCTCCTTATTGCTCCATGTGTGGTCCCAGGCCTTATTTACTGCATGCTATTCAAACCCTGCCCATGGACTTTTCTATACAGCCCATCACTATGCGTATGAGTGCATCACAAATCAATCTTCACAATACATGTTTGAGGTCAAGAAGTATTATTATTCCCATTTTATAAATGGAAAATTGAGGCACAGAGAGATTCATGTTGGAAATGTCCACTAATTTCGGGTGCCCAATCTGAGATGCCTATGCCTGATTTGTCAGAGAATTTCGCATTATATAATTCTTTATATGTTCAGAGCACAGCTCCCATTGATTTCAGCTGCAGTTGTGAGTACTCAGCATTTCTGAAGATCAGACCCCAGGGTATCAAGTTGGGCACCCAGAAGGTGGGAAATACGCAATTAGTGACCAACTAGGAAAAGTTTGGTTTAAGTGACTTGCCCAGCATCACACAGGAACTCTGGGATCAAATCCAATTCTTAAGGATAGCATTCAACAGCCTTAACCATATGATAGTTCCTTTCTCGTCTTGTCAATCCCTGCAACAGATAAGGCAGAGGTCTTACGGACAAGCTTCCTTCACTAAACAACTCTGATTCATCCCCAAAGCATATATATCCTATGCCTGGATGAGGCAGGGGTCCCGTGGGAAAAAATAGTATGTGATCATATAATTAAAGATTGTGAAAGAATTCATATGCATAAGGGGCTGAAATAGGTTATGTGGAATGAATAAGGAATGAACAAACTTGTAAAACTCATGATCTACATGTAGATAAGACATTAGTGGAAGAGAAGGCCAAACCTGACAAATAAAGTGTTCCTAGTGAAGAGTTCACCTCACTCTAATGTTAAATGAAAAATATTGGTACAAAAGTAGCATTGATCCATGGGGTTTTTAAGTGGAAAACCTTTCCTCCACATTCATATTTCTTCTTCATGTTGCCAGTGGAAGTGAACCAAAATGAATAGCACACAAAAGTGATTTAATGAAAGTGGTCAGCTGTTCATGAGTCAGATGTGAATTCATATAAGGAAGATACATTTGCAGATTAAGTTTATGCTAGTTGCATTAACATCCAATATATACTAAAGCTAGGGTCGGGGGATGTAGGAAATGCCTATAGGTTTAATGCATGTACAATTATAATCATCCTGGTCATTGTTTTTTTATACAAAACTCCCAGTTGATTTCTGCATACAGATTGATGGGTGGATATGGCCCTAGAATGTTTACAAAGCTGATGGCAGGAAACAAAACAAAAAAAAAAGCGGGTGGGCTAATTTTTGGAAATACTAAGAGTCCTTTGAAAAACGAAAAAGCTAGAACCTGGGGGGTGCTGGCTCTAGGGTTTTAAATGCTGTGAGGTGCAATCTGAGCAATTTCGTGGCATTCTGTGCAGTATATTAATTAATCCTATAAAGAACGCTGACGAATAGAATGCCCTCAGTGTCAGGGGCTCATTTAAAAGTCAATGGTTGAAATTCCCAGGGGTTGGCTCTGAGTGCTTACACGGGAAAAGCTGTGTTGCAATAGAACTGTTATATTTCAGTCAGTAATTCAACTGTAAACCAGTTACAAAAAGAAAAAAGAAGAACAGGGAACTCAAGCTGATGTGTAACAGCATGAGTGTGGAAGTTAGGTCAGTGCATACAGTACTGCAGCTTCATGTAAGAAAGAAACAGGCACATGGGGAAATATTCCTCTTGCCCATCAAAGCACTTCACATATTCACAGTGTGAATTTACACAAATATTTATTTAATGAACTATAGCAGTAGCAGTTAATATCTGTTGCATTCCAGCAGCAAAAAGAAAAAGGTAGCATGGACTAAACTAACACCTCAAATAATCTGACTCACCACATTTCCATCTTTTATTTATTATTTTTCACTGGCCCATCCGCCATTCTCATTTTTCCACACAGAGCGTATGACAAAAGCAGAAACCTAAAAATATACAATCCCATGGCAGATTTGATAAACCAGAACAGTGAGCTATGGAAAACACATCAGGTGTAACAATGACCAGCAAAGGCTCAGTGGTGCACAAAGCATTTTCAAATAGTACATTGGCAAAGATGTTTCTTTAAATAAAGGGCTTTCCTTTTTTATACCTCAAAAGTAGCATACAATACAACAGTGACACATAACCCTCTCCAGGTTATCAGGAATAATGTCATGGGTATGGGCCCTTGAGAATTGCCATTTCCTCTCCGTGTGAAAACACAACACCAACACCGTTTACAGTTCAATGTTTTTAACTATATGAAGGGCATGCACAATCCAAAGACCAGGAATCAGAATTTATGAGATATATTCCTGCCTCTGCCACTTATTTACTCACTATGGGGCTGATCGAAAGCCCATGGAAATCAGTGAGAATCTTTCCGTTGACTTGACTGGGCTTTGCATCATGCACTATGCACCCAAATCCAAACCCACAGAAAAACTCACTGACTGCAACGGCTGCAGAATCAGACTCTATGTGACTTTGACCTAATTATTCCAGCCTACATTTTCAAAAGTGACTAGTGATGTTCATTGCCTCCATTTTGGGCTGCCCAATTTAAGGCACCTGATAGGACCCAGATTTTCAGATGGCTGCTGACTTGAAAGGTGTCTCAGGACGTGCAGCCACTCAGGAGTTGGCATCACTTAGGAGACTGCAAAAGATCTAACCTTTAAAACTTCAGAAGCAAAAATAGTCTTGTTGTGACCATCTGTAAAATAATCTCCCCTATTATGGTGCTGCTAGGCTTAGATAATTGTTGCTTGTAAAGCACTTGAGATCCCTGGACTGACAGACTCTAATGATAACTTTTTAAATTATTATTATTCACTGAAGTGAAAGAGAGCATTCAAAGTTTCTTCTGCAATTTCAGATAGTTTGCATTTTTTGATCATTTTTAAAACAGATTTAATGAGCCCTAGTACCCTACATCATTCTTATTGTAAAACTGAGTGCAATTGTAAAAATGCCAATACTTTAAAAAGAATAAACATTGCAGATAAGACAAAGTATTTACATTTGGTAGAAATATTTCTTCAGGTGAGCTGATGTTAAAGTCTCACAGGTAAAATATTGGAAAGTCAGTATTGATCTAAAAAAGATGTTAAAAATGAAATATTTTAAAAATGTATGGAGCATTTTTGTTAAGCTCTTTGATATTTGTGACTCTAAAAGGTCTGTTTTTTTCTGAGATACTGTATAACTGAATGTACCTATTCTCCAGGTCTCAAGGACTGGGATTTATCTTAATCTCTAATAGAAAACTGAGTTGTTTTTATAAACCAAGGTGTACACTGACTCTTTCATGCTATACATCTTTCTACTCCTGTGGTCAAGTACCTTGCAGTTATTATCGCTTATTTGTTCAAGTGGTGAGGAAATATTAAATATCACAAGTTCTCAGCAGAGACTGGACAGTAATTATCAACAGATGGCTGGCAATAGGGTATTGAGAGCGGGAGAGAGAGAGAGAGAGTTCTTCCTACCAAAAAAACTTGTGGAAAGTTCTAGGCAACTCATTGGTCACACCTCTGGTTAGGATCAGATTCAAGTTAACTACCTATTTCCCCCCACTTTTCACATTACCTGAACTCTTGCTTACAGAACTGTAACGAAATGTTACCAATTCAGGCGTAAAAGCTGCACCTTCACCCTTCTGAAAAGAATTACATAATGCAAAACAACACATCAAGTCTTGGGTAACTGGGAATATAGAATTTTGCAAGTCTGGCCTAATCTCCCATATGCTTGTATCTTAAATGACTAACATTAACCTCCTGGGGAAGCAACAGAGGTTCAAGATGTAAAAAAATACACAAGAGGGCAGATCTTCAGCTTGAGCCAATCGTCATAGCTCCATTGAAGTCAGTCATGGAACTACAACAATTTCCACCAGCTGAGGAGCTCCCTCAATATGTTCAATACCTTGGTTTTCAGAAGAAAAGTTTTACATGTGGAACTGTTAGACGCTGGCTGTTCTGCTTTACAAATCAGTTCTCTGATTTTTTTTTTTTAAGCCTGTCTAATCTGGAAACCTTAGCAGAAATTAAAGTCAGCAACTGTCTGCAGTGAGTCCTTTGTCCGGCTGGCAGGAAGAAAAGGGGCTGTCACCCCCATAAGGGCTTCCTCTGCAATTGGTGCAGAGGGGGAAGGAAGGGAAGGTCTACCTAGATGGAGCAAGGAGGAACAGGAAATGGCTGGATGAGCACAGACAGTTGGGGGAGGTACTGCCCTTCCAGGTGACCAGAGGATTGGTGGGGGTATTTATACCTTGGGCAGGTCCAGAGAAGCCCTCTCTCTCAATGGGATCAGGCTAGCAACAGTAATGAAATGAACTATTGTCATAATGCCCACCCCACCTCTCTCCTCTTTGAGCCTTGTTCAGTAAGAAATATGTCTGGCTACTGCACTGCAGAAGCCCCCAAAAGGACATGGAAGTTCCACCAAACCGGTTCTTAAGATTAAATCTGGTTGGTCCGTTGTGAACTTCTGCAGAGTGAAATGCCAGATGTATTTTCTTTTATTAAGTCAGGCCCTTCATTTGTGTGGTACGCAAAAGGAGAGAAATGCTTTGGAATGCTATAGGAAGAGTTCCATCGTTTTAAATACGTGAACAAATATTTCTCCTGGAACATTACGTTTGTGCCTGCATTTACTGATTGTCAAGCCTTAGACTGGACAGATTTCTGACAACATCTATCAATAAAACTTTTTCTGTTAAATCAGATTTTTTTAATGTGTCACAGCAACATTCATTTCCACTTTTTTCCTAACTATAATAACCTCCAATGAAATGCTAACAGACTTTTAAAAAGAAAGAAATCAGCACTTTTACCTTAGTTGATGTAATAAAAGAAATTTTGCATGTTTATATATAAAAAACTTGTGTGCTTTTAAAGTATTCTTTAATCACTTCGTTTAGTATTTTTACACGTGTTCCAATAAAAAGTCCATCCAATGAATTCCCTTCTAAAAACACTAAAAAGTTTGGAAGCTGAAGGTCCAGATGATTAATTAAAAGGCTTGTTGCACTAAAGCAGGGAGGGTGGCATCGCTTGAGTAAATGTAAGAAATAGCAGATAAAGAGCTGCACATTTTGGAGTTTATGCGGACACACTGACGCGTGCACATATACACACACACTCTCTCTCTCTCTCTCTCCCAGAAATGGATTTGGATTAAAAATTGCCAAAATCTCTGCCTGAGGCCAACCAGCCAGACCTGGAAGCCTGTTCGTTTTCCCATAAAAATAGTAATGCTGAATAAAAATATTTGGAGGGCCTCCAATGCCTCACACAGCATAATTTCTGTCCTCTTCCCTACACATACACACAAGCTTGCTCCGGCTGTACAGTCCCTGTTCTCCCCAGCTCCTCAACCACGTAATATATTTATGCTGCTGTGAATGAAAAGTAACATTTTCAGTTTTAAGTGCAAAAAAAATCAAAGTCTTTTAACCTTTTCTGAATGTGCAAAATGTCATAATCCAAACGAAGAACCAGGATAAAAGCATCCTCCCGTGGACAGGGCATGTGGCTGGGAGTCAGGTCACCTGGGTTCTTTCCTGTTATGTGAACTTGGGCACTTATGTGATCTGTTGCCTCAGTTTCACCATTGTTATAGACTGGATAAAATTACTGATATCTATCGATGTCAAGAGCTACAGAAGTATTAACTGTTATTTTTATTGCTTAGTATTATCCCCTTAGCATCAGTGGGACTTATGTTTATGTTGTAGGGGAAGAAGAGACCCCAAGATCTTAAACCCAATGTTCTGAATACTAAAAATCTGATTTCAACAGACCAGCAGTATTGGTGTGTGCAAGCGCCATGTACTTAGGTGCACAAATCAGAGTTTTGGGACAGGCATTTGTGTACCTAATTGCCCAGTTTGCACATACAAATTGAGAACATATTGTTTGGAAATGTTTCCCTAAAGATTTTTTTCTGCTGTTTTTATTGTTTTGGCATAAAACACAAATCTAAATAGAACACACAACAATTATAACAGAAAAAGGAAACTCAACAAACATAAAAGAAAAAACTAATCATATCTTCTCAATGTACTAGTCTGGGCTTGGCGCATGTGACACTGTCTCCCTCTGCTGTCCAACCCCAGTGACAATAAAAGCCTGCAAATCCAGTTACACTTCTAGCTCAACTGGTAGCACCCTCTTGTGTGGTACTGATGTTCCTGGGGTTTGATCCCTGCTGACAATTCAAGTGCTTGAAAATATATGCCACCCAAATGCAAATTGAAATTATGTTATTGTAGTGTCAGGATTAGTTCACATAAAACGGTAATTATAAAAATTAAGACAAAAATATTGAACTGGAAGTAAATGAAAACTCTATGAAATAATCTTACTCATAGACTCATAGACTCTGAGGTCAGAAGGGACCATTATGATCATCTAGTCTGACCTCCTGCATGATGCAGGCCACAAAAGCTGACCCACCCACTCCTGGAAGAATTCTCTCCCTTGACTCAGCTGTTGAAGTCCCCAAATCATGATTTAAAGACTTCAAATCGCTGAGAATCCTCCAGCAAGCAACCCCTGCCCCATGCTGCGGAGGAAGGCGAAAAACCTCCAGGGCCTCTGCCAATCTACCTTGGAGGAAAATTCCTTCCCGACCCCAAATATGGTGATCAGCTGAACCCCGAGCATGCGGGCAAGATTCTCTAGCCAGACCCTCTGGAAAAAGTTCTCTGTAATCTTGAAGTTGAACTGAACCAAGCTATCTCCAGAATCAAAATGTAGATTTTGTAATTCTACTGTGACTCCAGTCCATACTTGGCTTTCCTAGATATTTCAATGAACCAGCAAATTAGTATATATACCCCCACCCTTTATTGAGTAGATAGTTTACCAGCTGTATGTCATAGACCCTTTACTTCCAGGGGCTATTTTACATAGCACAGGGGATACTGGTCTGTACATTTGGAGCAGGAGGTTGTACATTCTGTGTCTGCTACCACCATGAAGTTCCAAGTAGTAAATGCGAAGTCCTAGGCAACTGAATTTGTGACAATATCCAGTACTCTTGGTGCAGAATAGACTTTCACTAACAGAAAAAGAGCTGTTCTTATTTTAAAATGGAATTGGCAACTTTTCTCGTAACATTTGTTGATGGATAATGTACATTTGAGCTGGTGACAAATTAACCATTGGCATAACTTTCATAAGAATAGTATGTAAACTTACTGCAACCAGGATCTTGCGCTGCCTTGATCCTACTGCATTTCCTTGAACATCTGACATTTTCTCTTTTGCTGCTTTTATGAGAAAGCAATGTGGGCTGTCAACAATTCTGTTTATTTGTGATAAAAAAAAATAGAAGCTAAATAACATAAACAGCATAGTTTCCCCCCTTCCCCGCAAGTGTCTTATTCTCAGAGGAAGACAAGACACAGGCAACACTGTGTAGCTACTGGACAGAAGGTGCCATTATGGCTGCCAGAATTTTATTTGTCCTTAACCCTGAAAAGGCGGTTCTTTTACCAATAGCAATCTCTTTGCCTGTGCACTGAAAACTTAGCACTGTACTTTCTCCTATTCCCAGGGCAGATATTAATGGCTGTTCTTCATCACAGAGAGAAAACTTCTTCTGAGTTTGGTAATGTTCCAATGCAACAAGTAACAGCACTTACCAGGGACTTAAACAGCAATCTTTTGATGCTCAGAGATGACCCGCTAACACTAGCAAGCCTTTGGGCCAGCTCGATAATTTTGATAGCTGAATCATTTCTGAAGTATTCAAGGGAGAGAAGAAAAAAACCCATCTCTCACGTGTGTTGCACTTTGGGAAGAAAAGACTTTTTATTATAGGGCACAGACACACAATCTTATCTTCAGTGCATATACAGTAACAGGTCTAACATGATTCGTCATTAACAGAGAGCAATAAAGAACACAATTCCTAGACAATTTTAAACACACAAACATACAGACACAAAATGGCTGGCAGTCACAATGTGTTATTATCAAAGTGAGTAGCATTAATCATTTTTAATGGCCAATCTGTTAAAAAGAAGTTCTAACTGATTACTGGTGTAAAAGAAAATAAACATTGCACATACAAATCTTATTTCCAAAAAAACTGAATCACTTTTGTCAGGTATTTAACTTAAACCAGCAAAACAGACCATCAAGGAGGCAGTATTTAAATGGATGCCTGCAGCGATGGGCAGTCAATGGCCTCTTTATTTGTTAAAGATGGATTATTTTAAATAAATTACAGAGCACTTTCACTGAATAAACAGAGTCTCAGTGGCTGTGGCATGCTATACATGCTTAATTGAGCCACAGAAATCCTAAATGACTACTGAGCTGTGTAATCGCCTTTGATTTTGCTGATAGGACCTGATTCTTTAGGCAAAAACCAAGCCATTGAGAGCTGAAAAGCAACACTACCTTGAGGAAAATAGAAAGTTTAATCTGGAAGATATAATATTTCGGAAACCACAAGGATGGAGTGTTCCAATAACTGAACACAAGGCAGCTTCAGAAGTGAACGATTTGCGTGTCATTTTTATTTGAGCTCGATATGTTAAATGTCCCAAATGTTTATGTTGTATAAGCCCACTTAAACATTGCAAAGTGCAACAGATTTGTTGGCAAAATAAAAAGTATAACTTTTTTCAATCTCTCTTACTGTGTCTTCTTGCATTGATCAAATACATTACACACACACACACACACAGGAATCATACACACACATACCCAAGGGCTTTCTTAAGTAATGGTGTAATTTGACCTTTTCTGGGAAACATGTTAATGTGATTAATTTTGCGGGTTACCTATAGCTACTATAGGCAGGAGTAAAACATTAGCTCAAAAATCAGGAAAAGCTTTTAACCCTTACTGAGCATAGTTCTCATTCCCATACCAAGCATTTTAACTCTTTATGTTCTATTCCTGCAGTCACACTGCACCCAAAACTCCCAAAAATTACAACACCATACCTTTCACGAAGATTTCCTGGGTATTTAAAAAGTGGCAAATAATTTCAAAGTGACATAAATGAATCCTGAGTTACTGGCATATGGGATTCATTTTGACAGGAGGTCTGACCCTCCATGATATTGCTCCCATTTGTCAATATCTTAGGAAAATGGTTTGACATTGAGAGGCAGTTTGAATAACAGCAATTAAGAGAAAGATTGATGCCATTGGGCATTTTAATAATCATTGTGTACCTGGATTTTCTCTAAAGAATTTCAACACTTACAACTTTCTTCATAATAATCCAGTACAAAAACACCTAGCTGTGAAATTCTTCTCTATATAATGGGATATGATAAATTGCGTTTGCAGCTTTCATAATTCTATTGTATATAAAAAAAGATATAAGCTTCATAAATCTCAGCAATTAAACAGCCTAATCATACTGATAAATTACTGATGTGTAACATACATGGATGTATGCTTCTATAATGGATAACCATTTTAAAAAAGCATAAGTTTGCCAATATATGAGCAGGGGGAAAATTCCCAGGCAAAGATTTTTCAAAAGTTACCGATGATTTTGAATGCTCAACCTGAGACACCTGAAAGGGGTCTGATTTTAAGAAAATGAGGGTTCAGCAATTTCTGAAAATCGGGCCCTTTTAAGGTGTCTCAAATTGGGCATAAAAAACACTAGATGCCTTGAAAATGTTTGGCCCAAGCATTGTGCTATGATCCTGTGAGACTTCATAAACTAAGCATGGGTCAGTAGCTGTGATAGGAGAGCATCGTGGTGTGTGTCACATAGGGGATGCAGGAAATGAAGTTAGGCTGGTGGTCATCTCTCTGATGGTCAGTTACTAACCAATATCTCAGCAGGGTGCTATTTATTTGCAGACTTTCCTATGGTACTCATCAATGTAGTATCCAAACAACTCACATACAGGAATGAATCTTAACCTATCAACACTCTTGTGGGGTAGAGAAGTATGAGCTTCATTTGTCTTACTGATCATGCAGGAACTCTGTGGCAGAGGTGGGAATAAAGCCCAGCTCTCCTGAGTCCTAGTCTAGTGCCTGAGCCATAATATCATCCTTCCTCTCATCAGTCCTTAGTGCTAGGGAGCAGTGTGATGCTGGAAGTGTCCAAGTAATTTGTAGCTTTTGTCCTACAGTGTTAAACTTGTATTGTCCTGTGTAGGCAATATAAGTGTCCATGCAGTAAGCATGGTCCTGAGACTTCCACTGAGCCCAGACCCCCATTTCACTGGTGTACAGCGGAATAAGCCTCATTTGAACTTCTTTGGGCTGCTTTACTATGGACTCCTTTTAAACTGCAGCTTTTTTACTATGTTCGCTGTTTCCTGTGGCCATGCCCTGCTGAATCACCTTTGATTAGGCACACAGGGCTGCCTGCCATCATCTGCACGGAGGTAGAATATACAAGCATGTTTTGTTTTTCTATTTGGCTGTTGTGCGAACCTGGCTGTGTGGTCAACATTGTGTGGCACACATCGGGGGGATGATCATACCATTCAGATAGGGAAGAAGGGACTAAACAATTGAAACATTACTAAATAAAGAGAGAAAGGGCTTAAGAAAGGGCACATGTATGGAGACAAAGGGAGAATAATCATATTTTGGATAAATGAAATTAAACGTTATTTCCTAAACAGACCTAAAGGCAATACAAAGCAGAGACTTACAACTGCACCACATGTGTGTAAGAAGAAATATGATATAATTTGTTAACTGAGACTTACCTAGATCAGGAAACAGACTTGGACATTAAAATTCTAGGGCACAGTTAATGGAAAAGAAAGATTGAATAGGACACAGGGGATACAGCTATATAGGTGATCAGGCATGTTAACTTTAGGGAAAATAATTACATAGCTAGTTTGACTGCTATTGAAAAGACAACTGATGCTGTGAAACCGTCATAAGAAATTTACACACCTCCAGGGACTGTGACAAAGGAGATCAGAAAATACTTCTGCAGATAAGAATGGCTTGCAAGCAAGCTGGAATACATGATCAAAAGTGGCTGGGGGGTATCAGTTCGCATTTAATTGAGAAAAAGTTTGTGGAATCACTAAAGAACATTGTGTCAAGTATCAGGGGGTAGCCGTGTTAGTCTGTATCTACAAAAACAACAAGGAGTCTGGTGGCACCTTAAAGACTAACAGATTTATTTGGGCATAAGCTTTCGTGAGTAAAAACCTCACTTCTTCGGATGCATAGAGTGAAAGTTACAGATGCAGGCATTATATACTGACACATGTAGAGCAGGGATCTGTATGCATCTGTAACTTTCACTCTATGCATCCGAAGAAGTGAGGTTTTTACTCACGAAAGCTTATGCCCAAATAAATCTGTTAGTCTTTAAGGTGCCACCAGACTCCTTGTTGTTTTTAAAGAACATTGTGTGTTCCTGGTACTGAAGGCAGCACAAAGTTGTTTCTGTTATGAGGGGTTTGTGAGCCAAACATTACAATAAAATGCATTTTGTATCTAAAATATAGCAATAAGAGGGTCCTTAAGTCTGAAATATGGACAAGCACTATGTTTGAAAGAAGCTGTGCAAAAGGAATAGGGTCAAATTGTGCCCTTAGATGCACACACACAGCTTCTATTAACTAGCTTCATGCATTACTATGTCTGTTGTAGAATTAGCAGAAACAAATGCCTCTTGCAGTGCAGTTATCAGTGTTCTAAACTGAGGGATCAGTGTGCACTTACATCTTCCACTATCTGAACACTGAAAAGAGACTCAAAAGCATGCAATACACTCTGCAAGAATGAAATGATGTCCCAAAATATGAGGATAGCAAGCATTGTGAAAGCAGTTAAGAAATAAGTCTCTCTTTCATTATATAGTGCCTTGCAGCCCAGAAGATCCTAAAATGTTTTACTAGCTATGGGTTATGTTATGCCTACCTCTTCACAAATGTATTAGATGGAGAGAGGGTGCAGGGAGCCCTGTCTCTACCCATATATGAAACTGCCATAGTTTGGTTCCCAGCAAAAGGAAGGATTGTTGGGCTTCAAAAGGTATGTCAGGGTCGGGTAGGTGATTGGCCAAACGTTCATCTCCCTTTCCTTTTCCCCACCCCAGGCAAGGCAGGCTATACAGAGGGAAAGGGTGAATTTTTGTATTGTAATTCAGTCAGGAATCAAAGGCTGAATATTTAAGCTGAGACGAAAATGAATAGCTCATGAAGAGAATGTTTGGATGTGAAATACAAAGGCAGAGCTCTAGTTAGTCCTCAAATATTAATCTATCCCAATCCTGCAATCATTCTGGATCAGGGGCAGGATTTGGCCTTTACTTTTTTTTATTTCACAAACTGAACATATAGCTTTTCAACAGAAATCACAGGCACTTTAACTCACTCCAAACCTAGCACCTAGCTTTGCATGTCTGGTTAGAGTAACCTACACAAATCCTTCGTTTGTACCCTCCAACCTATTTCATTACATACAAAAATCATTTTCACTGTGTTCTATTGAGAGCTAATCAATCGCCACACAAAACCTATATCTGCATGAAAGATTTAAATAAAGGCTGTTAGAGACTCATAGAGTCACAGAGTAGGGACCATTAGATCATCTAGTCTTACCGCCTGTATGTCATAGGCCATTAAATTTCACCTAAATACTCCTATGATGAGTCCAATTACTTCAATTAATCTGAAGCATTTTAGAGAATTCTCTGCACCATGGCAGTACACTGATTCACCCCAAGTGGTGTCCCATCTCTAGTTGTGTCTAATCTCTGATGTTTCAGTGGGAGGTGAGGAAAAAAATACCCTCTAGATAACAAACGTGAACTGGGAGGAAAAATTGCTTCCTGACCTCTGAATGCAATTGGCTAAAGCCCTGAAGCATGCAATTAGATTATACACATTATCTAAATGCAGAGCTACAAGTATTATGAGCATCTTGAGTGCAATGTAAGCAATCCCATTCTCCCCAAGGGCTGTGAAGGAAGGGGAAGAACAGGGACACCCATATATTCACAGATTCACACTGCCAGATGGGGCCACCAGCCAGTCAGCCCCTACTCCCGGCACTTAGGCCACAAAACTTCACCTAGAATTGGGATTAAAGCATATTTTTCCTAAAGACGTCCAGTCTCTTGTCATGTCACTTCCCAATTCCTGCCTCTGCAAAGAAGAATCCATGAGCAAAGATTACTTCCCATTAGAACAACGCTTCCTTAGCTCTCGTCCCCTAACGCCCCTACTCTACTTGCGCTACATTGATGACATCTTCATCATCTGGACCCATGGAAAAGAAGCCCTTGAGGAATTTCACCATGATTTCAATAATTTCCATCCCACCATCAACCTCAGCCTAGATCAATCCACACAAGCGGTCCATTTCCTGGACACTACTGTGCTAATAAGCGATGGTCACATCAATACCACCCTATACCGGAAACCTACTGACCGCTACACTTACCTACATGCCTCCAGCTTCCATCCAGGACACACCACACGATCCATTGTCTACAGCCAAGCTCTAAGATATAACCGCATTTGCTCCAATCCCTCAGATAGAGACAAGCACCTACAAGATCTCTATCAAGCATTCTTAAAACTACAATACCCACCTGCTGAAGTGAAAAAACAGATTGACAGAGCCAGACGAGTACCCAGAAGTCACCTCCTACAAGACAGGCCCAACAAAGAAAATAACAGAACACCACTAGCTGTCACCTTCAGCCCCCAACTAAAACCTCTCCAGCGCATCATCAGAGATCTACAACCTATCCTGAAAGATGATCCTTTACTCTCACAGATCTTGGGAGACAGACCTGTCCTCGCTTACAGACAACCCCCCAACCTAAAGCAAATACTCACCAGCAACCACACATCACTGAACAAAACCACTAACCCAGGAACCTATCCTTGTAACAAACCCCGATGCCAACTCTGTCCACATATCTATTCAAGTGACATCATCATAGGACCTAATCACATCAGCCATACCATCAGGGGCTCGTTCACCTGCACATCTACCAATGTGATCTATGCCATCATGTGCCAGCAATGCCCCTCTGCCATGTACATTGGCCAAACCGGACAGTCTCTACGCAAAAGAATTAATGGACACAAATCTGACATCAGGAATCAAAATACTCAAAAACCAGTGGGAGAACACTTTAACCTGTCTGGTCATTCAGTGACAGACCTGCGGGTGGCTATATTACAACAGAAAAACTTCAAAAACAGACTCCAAAGAGAGACTGCAGAGCTAGAATTGATATGCAAACTAGACACAATTAACTCCGGTTTGAATAAGGACTGGGAATGGCTGAGCCATTACAAACGTTGACTATCTCCCCTTGTAAGTATTCTCACACTTCTTATCACACTGTCTGTACTCGGCTAGCTTGATTATCACTTCAAAAGTTTTTTTTTTTTTTTTTTTTTTTTCTCTTAATTAATTGGCCTCTCAGAGTTAGTAAGACAACTCCCACCTGTTTATGCTCTCTGTATGTGTGTATATATATCTCCTCAATATATGTTCCATTCTATATGCATCCGAAGAAGTGGGCTGTAGTCCACGAAAGCTTATGCTCTAATAAATTTGTTAGTCTCTAAGGTGCCACAAGTACTCCTGTTCTTCTTTTCCCATTAATAGTTTATCTTTACTATATTGTCATATATTCCACTTTTCTTTGGTTTTTGCAGTGTTTTATTTTCCAAGATTGCTTTGTGCCCTTTGTATATCATTGTGTTTCCAATTCCAATAACAATGATAGTCAGAGAAACACTGCAGCCTACAGATGCAAAAGAGCTAAGATATGGCTCCCTTTCCTGAAGTTTAGGCTACAGGTAGCATCCTGTTTCCAACCTTTAGCAATGCAAATAAGCTGATGTTGGCAGTGTATCATGAACTGCTCTCCAGTCATTTCCTTAATGGCTTGCTAATTTTCCTCTCTATATCCTCCACATCACAGTGGAATCTCATACACTCATGCAGGCCAATGCAACTGAGACATTAGCCGATGTTGATAGCACCATGATTTCTGATTTTATGCCAGCTCTTGTTTTTCTGTATTTTCCCTTCTAGGAGTCTGCTTCAAATCTCCAATTTAATTTTTGAGGGTAGCTGAGAAATACTTCTATAGATACTTAACTGCTCTGTCCATTATTCCCCTTTATAATCTGTAGCTGCCAGAATTTTGTATTTTACCTTATGCTGTTTGGCATTTTATTCTTGATCACTTAATGTACTCAATGTAAGTAAATATTATGCAGCTTCTCATCTAATCCTTTTAGTTATTATTTTGTATTAGCAATGAAAGAACTCATATGTTTGAACTTACTCCAATAAGATTGTTTAATACGTGCAAGATACTTGGTAATCTTTCTTGGACTTGAATACCACTTTCAATGAGTTTTGAATGTATTAATAGTTGAAAAGTGCTATTGTATCCCAGGATATGGTAATCTCCTTAAACCTCCAGAAATTACAAGAACATTGTTTGTCTTTTGTATTATAACATTAAGATTTACCAGACAAACACAAAACTCTCACTCAGAAAATGACATTTTTCCAATTTATTAACTGAAATTTCTACAGAACACAACTGCAAAACTAGACATTTAGGTATGTTTTACCCTAACGATATCAGTTTATATTAGTAGAAAATACTCAAGAATGCTTTCCTGGGGAACGCCTAAGGTGAGATATTATTGCTTAGGGATCATCTCTCTGTTGGTAACACATTTGTTAATGGAGTACTCTCAGCTGTGGGAATAGAGGATATGCTAAGCCAATGAATATGAAGGGACACAGGAGTACTACTAAAAAGAACAGGAGTACTTGTGGCACCTTAGAGACTAACACATTTATTTGAGCATAAGCTTTCGTGGGCTACAGCCTACTTCATCGGATGCATGTGGTGGAAAATACAGTAGGTATATATATATACACACACAGAGAGAGAACATGAAACAATGGGTGTTACTATACACACTATAAGGAGAGTGATCAGTTAAGGTGAGCTTTTATCAGCAGGAGAAAAGAAAACCTGTTTGTAGTGGTAATGAAAATGGCCCATTTCCAGCAATTGACAAGGAGATATGAGGAACTGTTAATTTGCAAATTGGACACCATTAAATTAGGCTTGAACAAAGACTGGGAGTGGATGGGCCATTACACAAAGTAAAACTATTTCCCTATGCTTATTTCCCCCTCCCCCCATCTCAAATAACAGATAAAAGAATCATGGTTCTGACCCTTCCCCTCACCTTTATGGAGAAACTGAGGGACAAGTACGTAAGCTGCACCCATGATGACATCATTGCTATTTGTAGGCTAAGCAGATGCAAATAGCATTTCTCTCTCTCTCTCTCTGCCAAATTCTCTTATATGTTGCTACCTTCCAAGTGCAGAATGTAACAACTTTAACCAAAACACAGTGTGATGTCTCCAGTTCAGAGGAAACAAAAGCCTGGTCTGCAAACAGTTTTTGTATTTTGTAGTTTTGCATTTGGGTTTAGAAACGGATATAAACTGGTGCAGCCTCCTAGTGTGGAGGCCTTTACACCAGTGTAATGGTGCTTATATCTAAAGCAAGGTAGTTAAATCATTACAAGGACTGTGTGTAGACAAGCCCAACGTTACATAAGATGTTGAAGGGAAAAAATGTGTTCAAAAAGAAAATTTCAATGACAAATAAAAGAAAATACTTTTTTCAATTAAGACTTAAAAACATATATGCTAATATATGAGGACTGTTTGAAAAATTCAAAAAGCCCTCCTGATCACCTTAAAGTATAGTCCAGTTCAAAATTTACTGATCAATTATTCCTTTAACAGCAGCAGGTGAAGAAAACTTGTTAATGTGCTTAAAGTTATGAATGTGCTCAAGTGCTTTGCTAGATCAGGCCTTGAGTGGTCTTTGCAGGATTGAGCCGAAGAAGAGGAAAGTAGTCCAAGGGGATGGAAGGAAGCCAGAGAAATAACTAACAGAATCTCTCTCTCTCTCTCTCTCTCTCACACACACACACACACACAAATATGTCAGGGAAACAGAAAAAGCTGGCAAGAGAGAAACACACAGAAAAGCAAAGTTACTGAATAGTAAATGAGAGCCAGAAATACAACATAGGTTTGGAAAAAAGTTTATTTTATTTCAAATTAATAACAGGAAAGAATCTATAAATGTGGCACAAATTGTTTAATGCCCCATGGAGTGCCAATATTATACCAATCATTTATACATGCAGGTGTATTATTTCTAGTTCCCTGGATAAAAAAAAAAGAAAAAGAAAATTGCTTTCCATGTATTCGGTTGCATTTAAAATATATTTTTTCACTGCTCTATTGCCAAAGGTTCTTATTCTACCAGACCCAATAATAACTAATCACTGGCATGGGCCTGAAAATATGGTTAGCACTTTGTGGGGGGTTATTCTTCCATCTCTATTAAAGAACCATTTTTAAATGGTCCTTAGTTAGTGATTTCTCCCAAATTTGTATGTCTCCCTATGGACAGATTTTTCTATAAACCCTCTCCCTCCTCCACATTTCCATAATTCTTGATCTAGCGGTCTGCTATTTGGCCACATTAACTTTTTACTCTAATTGACCCTATGGATTTCCTTCCGAAAAATCAGCACATCAATGTAAATTCTAATTCATTCAATGTTTCCTCTTCTTTCACCCACTGGAGACATGCTGCCATTGCATAGTATTTTGTGGCTGCTCAACAGCAGCTATGGAGGAACAAAGAGGGGTGCAATAGAGCCTCCAAACCCAGCAGAAGACCAGCAAAATGGTGCTGTAGAGAATTGGATCAGCTCTGCTCCCACTATATCTAAATGTATGGAATCATGCTTAAGAACCAGCCTTTAGTTTCACCTCAGATCTTCTCACTAACATACTTATTTTGGCCATGTGGCACTACACAGGATCCGACCCAATGATTTTAACAATGTGATTAAGGTCACTGTCTGCTGCAGAAAGACTCAAACTTTAAAAAAAGCGTAGACTATCCCTTTCATTCAGCCATCACAGACAGCACCTCTTCTTCCATTCATGATCACACAGCATCTCTGTGGCAGCTAAAGTAATTACTTAAACAGAAAATTATATTAGGATTAGAGCTGGTTGGGAACTGGAATTTCAGTTCCATGGCAAATTCTGATACATATTTATATTAGAAAAAATCATTCCAAAGCAGGAAAAAAAGGGAAATTTTCAAAATTTCTCATAAAATGAAATGTTCAGAAAATGTATTGTTTTGATTTTTACTTGTTTTATTTTTATTTGAATGATATAATTTATAATATAATAGGAAATAACAGAAAATGAAGTCATTTTGAAAATGAAAAATTGAAGTGACCCTTTCCTTCTCAAAATGCTTCCGTTTTTATTTTTTTCCTCCCTAAACAAAATGTTGTTGAAATCAACATATTCCCACAGTATGTTTTGATTTCAACCAATCAGCATTTTCCAAAAGAAAAACATTTAGGAACGTTTTCAACCAGCTCTACTTAGGAAATAATGTCTGCATTTTTAGTCAACTTTAACGTGACAAGGGGTTTTTGTACTATTGTCTTTATTTAATCTTCCTTCCCAGCTGTTCTGTCCTCCCCCTCTACAGACAGACACACACACACACCTTCCTCCACTGTTCCACTTAATGATGGCTGGTTGCCTTCTGCCCTGGACATATTGCCCAATTCCCTTCCTCCCTGAAAATTCTTCACTGATGCTCGGCAATTCCCAGTGATAACTCTGATCACCAATTCCTCTTTCCTCTTGCCTTATTTACCATTGGCCCCTTGTTTCCAGCTGCTTTTGCAGATCTCTGGGATCTTCTTCACACCAAAGGGCTTGAACAGCTGCTGCTAGAGCTGGAAACAGGGAGCACAGCCAGCATCACATGTCCAACCCACTCTCTGCAGACCACCAGCAAGTTCTCTATAGATTACCAAAATGTTCAGCATCCAGAGTTTGTTGGTCTACCACATATAACAGGCCTGATCCTGTTTCTGCTGATGTCAATAACAGGAAGCTTGGCATTGACTACAAAGGGAGCTGGATTGGGGTCAATAAACAGTTGGTAATAGGACCTGACTTTCAGAGGTGCTGGGCTCTTGCAGCTCTAATTAACCAGAATCATAGCTGTAGTGTTAAGTACCTATGAAAATCAGTCTGTAACCACTTTCCAGCTTCTTGGCGAGCCCATTCCAGCTAGCAGAGTTATGGGGACGGGGAGAAGGGAGGAGTGGCTGATTGTTCTGGGGAGTGGGGGGTGGGGGAAAGTGGGGAAAGTGGAGGGTAGGGCTGGGTCCCTTACATCATTTTATTTTTTGCATTTTTGTTTCAAGATCCTGCATCACAGACATTCATTTCATTATTTAAGCCACAAAAAGAGGTGAAAAAATGTTTGAATTTAGCAAATGAATGCTACATTTTGAAATCTGGCAGGATTAGTCTTCCTCTTCCCCCCTGGGAGGATTAATTTGCTTCTTTTTTTATTCTTAACTCTTTATTATTCCAATTAAAGGATATAAAAGTGCCATTGAGAGTTCTGGAAAAATTGAAAGTACACACTGTATGCGGGAACTGCTTAAAATAAGAATAAAATTTATGGAGAGCGTAGACATTTTTATCACATTTATGTGACCTATTAATGATAAAGGAAATTTCCTTCATCTAATGAGCTCTGTGTTTATGGATGTAACAAGGGAGGATATTTTATATTAAATATAAGGGAGTTAAAATCTTAACCCCAAGCTACTAACTATATTTCATTTTGCATTTAAAAGGAATATTGTTAACATTTATATTGTTTTAGTTATTACAACATGGAGATCAGACTTCTTAATATTCATTTCAATTTATAGATTGAATTTGAACATTAATTTCAGAGGCTCTTCAAATTAAATTAAGAAACTGGTATATACGGTAAACAAGAAAGGTTGCAATTTTCTGTACCTATGCAGTATGGCATAACATATGATAAAAAAAAATCATAAACGTTCTAATCTTGGTATGTCAAAAAGCGAGATGCTGTTTATTTTATTGCATCAATTTCATAGAAGTTCAGTCAGTCCTTCTCTCTGCCAATGTAGGAACATTTCCTATTTTTCTAGTGCATTATTCAGTCCAGTTTTAAAATAGTTGGAGCAATCACTTATTAGAAGAGTGAAAAGAATGGCCACAGTTCAGATTGCAGTAGCAGAGCCTGATAACATCACTGGGGTCTGAAACTTTGGTACTGTCACCATTTGCTGCCATTCACACCCAGCTCCAGCCAAAGAGAGAATCTGCCTTTGATGCCTCTCAGTATTGCCTGAAAACAAACAATGAGGCTCTGTTTTAAAACTGGACCGTGTGGCTTTAGGTTATGCCTATAAGTGCTTTGCAAGGCTCCCACTCAGACACCGTATCAAAACAGCATCAGATCAAGAGAGGGCATGTTTTAAAGTGAGAGATACGGTACACTCAGTGCTCTAAATGAAGCCATTATTTTCAGGATGGATTCTGATACTGAGATATGCTTTAATTTAGTTTATCCATGTAATGAATCTCCCACAACAAATTCTCCCAAGTCTCAGTCCAACTCTAGTCTCCAGACAAGTGGGAGCATATTGGAGGGGGACCACAGCCTGGATAGGTCAGAAGAGGGTTAAGAACATTTTAAATTAAGATCAAGATAAAATCACAAATTGGTGGGGACTGTGCTAATGGAAAACAAAGAGGTAGAAGTACCATTTTCATAGGATCCTGCTAGTCAAGCTTCTAAATGTATGAAAAGCTAATGTCAATTTGACATAGTTATAATGCATGTCTGCTCAGGGAAGATCTTGAAGTAGTGTGAGGAATGGCAGCTCCACAATGAATGGGTTTCTCTAGAATAATACTCATTACTATACTTAAAACACAGTTTCCTCTTTTTACCTGAATATTTTAACAGAACTGTAACCATATATATAATTGATTGAAAGTGACATGTTGAAATTTCTAGTATACACTACATTACATTCTATTTTAAATGAATATATAATTGGACTTTGTCTGACACCTTTCGGGCTCTAGTGAAAACAAAATGTCACATCTCAAAGGGATAGTCTTGATTTTATAAGAAATAAAATAAGCAAACCTCTCTGTGCAAACAGCCGCTTTGTACTGAAGTTTCCATGTAGATTCTGGAAATTGTATTTTTCACTGCATGGTCTTTTTCAATGAGTAAAATGCGTATTGCATGCTATTTATTCTGTGTCTCTTAGGACCCAGAAAATATTTACATGGGAAATACATGAATTATCTATAATTCTTGAAGATGGCATGCATGTTCTATGTCCAGATACAAAGGGATAAGAGAACTTGTACAGATGTAGAGTAGCAGGAGTGCAAGACATTGGTTTATGCATGAACAGTTGAAGTACATGCAGGAAAATCATTTGTCCACATAAGTCTGATGACACATTCACAGCTGGAAATTATGTGGGATAAAATATTAGTCATGCCCTTTTTACTGAATTACCGGTATCCCTGCTAAAAACCATCTGTGGAGGTTCAACTTTACTCTATCCAGATGAGATATTTTTAACGTGCCTACAATCTTGGGACAGTCAGTATTCTGGGCAAAGTTTGCAGGACCAGTGGCAGGAGCTCAATAGACAAGAACCACCATAGAGGTTCAGAGTCACTCTCGTGGTCAATAGTCAGGCCGAACGGCAGAACTGGAGACAGGTTAGGGATCAGGCCAAGCTTCAATACCAGGGGTCAGGGTCCATGTAAGTATGCTAGGGTTCAAGTAGGAGGCAAGGTCTAAGTCAGAGGCAAGGTCAATACTGGATGTTCATAAACAGAGACTGTAGGATAGTCAAGGCAGCTAGCTAGTGGCCCATATTGTTGCCTGGACACTTCCTCTCTTCACTTTGTCAATGCATATCGCAAGGTTGACAAAGACATCAAAGCAGATCAAGGTTTCCACATTTTTTTTTTCATAGACTTCAAGGTCAGAAGGGACCATTATGATCATCTGGTCTGACCCCCTGCATGCTGCAGGCCACAAAACCGTCCCTACCCTTCCCTTGACTCTGCTGATGAAGTCCCCAAATCCTGTGTCTTGGTGACTTCAATTGGCAGAGAACCCTCCTGCTAGCGATCCCTGCCCCATGCTGCGGAGGAAGGCGAAAAACCTCCAGGGCCTCAGCCAATCTACCCTGGAGGAAAATTCCTTCCCGCCCCCAAATATGGCGATCAGTAAGACCCCGAGCATGTAGGCAAGAGTCTCCAGCCTGACCCTTGTTAGCCATTATACTATTTACCTGCTATTGCTCCATATTCCTCAGCTAATATGTTTTACCATTAAACCATTCCCTCCATAAACTTACCTAATTTAATCTTAAAACCAGACAGGTCCCTCGCCCCCACCGTTTCCCTCGGAAGGCCGTTCCAATATTTCACCCCTCTGACGGTCAGAAACCTTCGTCTAATTTCAAGCCTAAACTTCCCCACTGCCAGTTTATATCCATTCGTTCTCGTGTCCACATTAGTACTAAGCTGGAATAATTCCTCTCCCTCCCTGGTATTTATCCCTCTGATATATTTAAAGAGAGCAATCATATCCCCCCTCAGCCTTCGTTTTGTCAGACTAAACAGCCCGAGCTCCTCTAGTCTCCTTTCATACGACAGGTTTTCCATTCCTCTGATCATCCTAGTGGCCCTTCTCTGCACCCGTTCCAATTTGAGTTCATCTTTTTTAAACATGGGAGACCAGAATTGCACACAGTACTCCAAATGAGGTCTCACCAGCGCCTTATATAACGGAAGCAGCACCTCCTTATCCCTACTAGATATACCTCGCCTAATGCATCCCAAGACCGCATTGGCTTTTTTCACCGCCACGTCACATTGCCGACTCATAGTCATCCTCCGGTCTACCAGAACCCCTAGGTCCTTCTCCTCTTCCGTTACTTCTAACCAATGCGTCCCCAGCTTGTAACTAAAATTGTTGTTAGTCATCCCTAAATGCATCACCTTACACTTTTCACTATTAAATTTCATCCTATTTCTGATACTCCAATTCACAAGCTCATTCAAGTCTCCCTGCAGAATATCCCTATCCTCCTCCGAATTGGCAATGCCTCCCACCTTCGTATCATCCGCAAACTTTATCAGTCCACTCCTGCAATCGGTTCCGAGGTCAGTTATAACTAGATTAAATAAAATGGGTCCCAAAACCGAACCCTGAGGAACTCCACTGGTAACCTCCCTCCAACCTGACAGTTCACCCTTCAATACGACCCGCTGCATTCTGCCCATTAACCAATTCCTTATCCACCTCTGGATTTTCATATCGATCCCCATCTTTTCCAGCTTAACCAATAATTCCTCATGGGGTACAGTATCAAACACTTTACTGAAATCCAGGTATATTAGGTCTACCACATTTCCCTTATCTAATAAGTCTGTTACTTTCTCGAAGAAGGAGATCAGATTCGTTTGGCACGATCTGCCCTTCGTAAAACCATGTTGTAATTTATCGCACTTGCCATTAACCTCAAGGTCCTCAACTAGTTTCTCTTTCAGAATTTTCTCCAGCACCTTGCACACTACAGATGTTAAACTAACAGGCCTGTAGTTACCCGGATCACGTTTTTTCCCTTTCTTGAAAATAGGAACCACATTAGCTATTCTCCAGTCTAACGGAACCACCCCCGAGTTTACAGATTCATTAAATATTATCGCTAATGGGCCTGCTATTTCTCGCGCTAATTCCTTCAATATTCTCGGATGAAGATCATCCGGTCCTCCCGACTTAGCCCCATTAAGGCGTTCGAGCTTTGTTTCTACCTCGGATACGGTAATCCCCCATTCTGTTTGCCCCTCTGTCACGGTGCTAGTATCCCTAATACCTTCATTGGCCTCATTAAACACCGATGCAAAATATTCGTTGAGATATTGCGCCATGCCTAGATTATCTTTAATCTCCTCTCCGGCTATAGTCTTCAGCGGTCCTACTTCTTCCTTCTTTGCTTTCTTCCTATTTATATGGTTGTAAAACCTCTTACTATTGCTTTTAATTCCCCTCGCTAGGTCCAACTCTACACGGCTTTTGGCCTTTCTCACTTTATCTCTACATTCTCTGACTTCACTAAGGTAAGTTTCCTTACTGATCCCTCCCCTCTTCCACTCTTTGTACGCTTTCTGTTTCTTCCTAATCGCCCCTTTGAGTCGGTCGCTCATCCAGCTCGGTCTAAATCTCTTGCTTAGTAATCTTTTTCCCTTTTTTGGGATACAGGCCTCTGTATGGGCTACCTCATCTTTGATTGCCTCGCATAGTCCCCACTTGAAGTGGTAGAACTGGGCCACTTCATTACATTCTATATTAGAGATGGGTCACCTACAGTGGGCGATGTAGGAGGTAGCCAGTCTCTGTCCTTGCCATAGTTTTCGCAGGGTTACCTTGGCTAAGGGAGCATGAGTCATCGAAAATAGAGGAAAAGGCCTGAAGGAAAGAGACACAGTTCAACAGCAATGATGAGGAGAAGCAGGATAAAAGGGAATGATGGCAGGGTTGGTATGGAGAGGAGAAGCAGAAGCAATAGAAAGTCCCTTTGGCCTGGAGACCCTTTACACATGTTTCAGCTCCATTCCATGAAGCAATATATATGCAGAGTGATCAGATATTGAGGCAGAGAGAATTGACACTCAGGGAACATGCCCCTCCTGAACCAATTCTAAATAACAAGACCAGATAGTCACATGCTGGTGCAAAATCAAAATAAATTGTCTATACATATCAGTCAAGCTTTTTAAACTGAATTCAGAAGAGGTCACCATGTATATTGGCCATGCATATTCACTGATAATTGAAGAAAAATATTTTTAAATATCTTCTATAAAAAGGCACATGGGAAACATATTTGGGATATTAAAGTGAATAAAAGAATATAGCTTTGCACTACTACATAATAAAACAATCAGTGCAAAATACAAAGCATTGCACTTTTACTTGCTGATATTCATTACATTCCAAAAAACCTAAAGCAGAAATACCAGCAGTTGCTGGAGATGTCATGCAGAGGACAGTTATATTGTTTATGTAATGTGGAGCTGTAGGAAAATGCAGTTACTGGACAGACATGCAAACACCCCACATCACACAACGTTATTAATAAAGATGAGAACATCCCAGTGGACCTAAAACTCGCTCTGCTGGCCATATACCTGGAAGATTGGACAATCACCTTACCAACAGGGAAAATGGAAGCTTGAATATTCTTTTCCATGCCAAAATTTGCATTTCTCAGAATCAGGAACACTTCCAGCACAAGAATGTATTCAGGAAATATCACTGAGAAAGTAATGCATGTTTGATGTCCACGCAAACAAGAAGCCTTGAACTAAAACTTGGGGAAATCTTAGCATCCCTGGTCAGATGTATGTTGTAAAATGTAGGTAGACATATAATCTTTTAACACGCAGTGTCTGTCATTTTTGCTGGCTGTAGCAGAACTATCATTTATAAACTCTGTTTTACCACGAATAATTAAAATGCAATCAAATAGGGCTACCTTCTGGAGAAGGGACTAAAAATCACAACTATGTTAAAAAGGCAAGAGGAAAAGTAACAGAGCAGTCTGCAAAATATCTTTGATGCCTATATACAAATGAAAGGAGTATGGGGAATAAGCAGGATGAACTTGAAGTCATAGTGTATGAAGGAAATTATGACCTAATTGGCATTATAGAGACTTGGTGGGACAACTCCCATGATTGGAATACCAGCATTAAGGGATATAGCTTGTTCTGAAAGGAAAGGTCTGAGAAAAAAGGAGGAGGTGTTGCACTGTACATCAAGAATGTATACACTTGTTCTGAGGTCCAAGAGGAAGTGAGCAACAGACCTACAGAGAGTCTGTGGGTGAGGATAAAAAGGGAAAAGAACAGTAGCCTCTGTTTGCCAGTAGCTGGGAATGGGCGACAGAGAATGGATCGCTTGATAATTACCTGTTCCGTTCACTCCCTCTGGGGCACCTGGCATTGGCCACTGTCAGAAGACAGGATACTGGGCTAGACGGACCTTTGGTCTGACCCAGTATAGCCGTTTTTATGTTCTTATGTAGCGATGTTATGGTGGAGGTCTATTATAGAATACCAAATCAGGAAGAGGAAGTAGATGAGTCATTCTACAAGCAGATAACAAGATTAGCTAACACACATGAGCTAGTATTAATGGGGGATTTTAACTTCACTGATATCTGTTGGAAGTCTATTACAACAAAACATAATATGTCCTGCAAATTCTTAGCATCTGTAGGGGACAACTTTCAGATTCAGAAAGCTGAAGAAACAACTAGGGGGGGGGTCATCCATTTTGGATCTAGTTTTGACCAAGAGCGATGAATTAGTTGTGAATCATAGACTCATAAGATTGGAACCTCGAGAGGTCATCTAGTCCAGTCCCCTGCACTCATAGCAGAACTAAGTATTATAGTGAATGTGAAGATGGTCGGGAACTTGGGAGGAAGTGATCATGATCTGATAGAATTCAAGATTTATGGGAAGGAGAACATCAGAACAAGGACAGTGGACTTCAGAAAGGCAAATTTCAACCAACTCAGAGAAATAGCAGGCAAAGACCAATTAGGAAGAAAAGGAGTCGAAGGGGACTGGCAATTCTTAAAAGATGTAATACTAGAGGCTCAACATTAAGCTATTCCAATGCAGAGGAAAGATAAGAAGAGCTTCAGGAGGACAATGTGGCTGAATAAGGAGCTTTTTAACTATCTAAAAACCAAAAGAGATACAAACAGGAAATGGAAGGAGGGGCATGTCACCAAGAAAGATACATAGGTATAGCACAAGCATGTAGGGACAAAATCAGGAAAGCCAAGGCAAAGAACAAGTTATAACTGGTAAGAAATGTTAGAGACAACAGGAAGGGGTTCTTCAAATATGTCTGACTAAAAAGAAAGATCAAGGACGATGTAAGTCCGCTGCTCAATGGAGAAGGTGAGCAGGTAACGGAAGATGATAGGAAAGCAGAGCTGCTCAATGCCTGCTTTGCTTCAGTCTTCTCCCAAAAAATAACATGTGACTGGCTGACTAGCAAAGTTACCATAGACAATAAGAGGGAAAGGATGCAGTTTGGGATAAGTAAAGAACATGTCAGAGATCTTCTGACCAATTTGAATGAATTCAAATCAGCAGGGCCAGATGCTATTCACCCAAGGGTACTGAAGGAATTAGCTGAAGAAATCTCGGAGCCACTGGCAATAATATTTACAAACTCATGGATGACTGGAGAGGTCCTGGTAGACTGGAAAAGGGCTAATGTAGTGCTCATCTTTAAATAACGGAAAAAGGAGGATCCAGGAAATTATAGATCAGTCAGCCTGACTTGGATACCTGTGAAGCTACTACAGCAATATATAAAACATTCAATTTGTGAATACTTGGAGGATGAAGGGGTAATAACTAGCAGCCAGCATGGGTTTACTAAGAACAAATCATGCCAAACCACCTTGATTTCCTTCTTTGATAGGGTTACTGGTTTGGTGGACAGGGGAATGCGGTGGACATAATAAACCTGGAGTTCAGCAAAACTTTTGACACAGTCCCACATGACATTCCAATAGGTAAGCTGGAGAAATGCAAGCTCAACAGAACTACCATTAAGTGGATACAAAATTGGTTAAACAATTGAAAACAAAGAGTAAACTATTAATGGAATGATGTCAGATTGGAGGGAGGCCTCAAGTGGGTCTACAGGGATCTGTTCTGGATCTGTTATTGTTTAATATTTTTATTAATGACCTGGATGTAGGAATAGAGTGTATACTGATCAAATTTGCAGATGACACAAAGTTAGGAGGGGTTGCCAGCACTTTGGAGGATAGAGCTAAAATTCTGAGGGATCTTGATAAACTGGAGAATTGAGCTATAGACAACAAAATTAAATTCAACAAAGACAAACATTAGGTGCTACACTTAGGGAAGAGAACACAAATGCACAAATACAGAATGGACATTCTCTGCTTCAGTCCCAGGGGCTGACAGCTATTGGGGCCCTGACAGGGTTCCAGCAACAGGCGACAGCAGTGACAAGTGACAGGAGGCCCCCTGCAAAGGTCCAGACACAGGTGACAGACTCCTGAGAGGGCCCTCCTCAGGGTTCCAGCAACAGGCAACTGCCTTGCATGGGGGGAGGGAGACGCCTCGGGCAAGCGGCTGGGGTGTTCCATTTTCTCTTTGGGAAATATGGTCACCTTGCAGCTCCCAGCTGCCGTGGGCAGAGGGGAAACCCCACAGCTCCCAGCCACCATGGTGGTGGGGGAAACCATGGAGCCGCAGCAGCAAAAGTCACAGACAGGTCATGGCTTCCATTAATTTTTGTGTATTGCCCGTGACCTGTCCATGACTTTTCCTAAAAAAACTATGACAAAATCTTAGCCTTAACTATGAGACACCAGAGTCTCCCCGCTAGGAGAGGAGAGGTAGTACATTATATCAGTCACTGGCCATGGTTTATCATGGAAGATGTAGTCCACCTGTGAAGCCTAAGCCATAGAGGAGAATGGACATGTGAGGCAATGAAAATACAACTAATAGACTAACAGACTTTAAGGCAAGGAGGGACCATCACAATCATCTAATCTGACCTCCTGCACATCGCACTCTAGTGAAGCACTGAAGTGGCATATCCAATTGAAATATTTTGGATTTCAGGCAAAATATTTTGGTTTACAGGAATTTGATTTTTCACTGAAAAAGTGAAATTTTCCACAGAAAGCTTCTGCTTTGTCAAAAAAACAATTTTCCATCAAAAAACATTTTTGATGGAAAATTTTTGACCTTCTCTAGGTGTAGACCTAGCATGAGGGGGAATAACACAGTGACCTGAAATGCTTTTTTAATTAAATAAACTTTAAAGGCCAGGGAGGTTTTTTTGTTTTGTTTTGTTTGTATTTAATATTTTAACAGAATATACGCGTATATCCCAGATAATAGGAATAAATGCATTTTAAAAACAAGGTGTGAAGTTGTCATATGTCCTTGGGTGTCTGTATTCCTGTTGACATCCCTAAGCCTAAAAGCTGGTCTGTAAGCTCTGTTTCTTACATGGCTTTAGGCATTTGATAGCATCATTTTTTGCAAGAGAAACACATGAATGCCAAGCAAGTACGTAGATATTATTTTTAATTATTTTGATTTTCTTTTTGAAATGGTTTTATTTTCAATTAACTCTACACGTGCACTGGATAATAAACAACTCACGACAACAATAGTTGTGGCTAAAATAAGTGACAACACAATTTGGTTTGGCTTGCTCAGATAGGGACAAACCATGGCCCCAGTCCTGCAATTAGAGCCAGACAGATGGACCTTTGCAGCTGCACCATGCTCTGTTCACTCCAGTGTGAATACACCTTTCCCCTCATGAATCCTGGGGCCCTACTATTTTCTGTTGCCATTTTCACACTGGCATGGTGGACTTTTCCCACCTCTTCCAGCTTTTGTGGGCCATGTGCCCACCCTTCCCCCACACACACTTCCATGGGACTTGCATGAGTGCAAGGCTTCATCTACACAAATCTGATTGCAGGATCAGGGCCCATAACACAACCAGGTTAAAAAACCAACAAGAAAATACGTTTTAGTTTGACTTCATTGGATGTTTTGCCCAAATAAGGACTTAATAAAAAAAAAACCCTCAAAATCAGGCTCACAGTGAGTCGCTATATAAAAATCCTTTAAGGCTGAAAGCATCTCTGAAACTCTTTCTGCATAGAAGACACTCCATATACAATGGATGTAAGCCAGAGCCATACTAAGTGTAGTAATAGTCACTAGATTTGATTAGGTGATCTAATGACTAAGTGGTATCATAATGCAGGGAGTGGGGAAGACCACAAATTATAGCCAATCATCCTAGTTAGTCATCCTAGATGGCAAGATCCAATTTTTCTTATAAAAGATTCCCCCCATTTGAAAATATTGAGATTTCTCACAGTGACCTCTGTTTTTCAAAGAGGGCTTAGATATCTGTCAATCTACCTGACTGATCCATTTAATCATCCACAGCAATTAAAGTCCATGGCCTGAAACCAAACATTCTTCTGTGTTTTAGAATCAAATACTTATAACAATTTTAAAAAGTTTTAGAAACACAAAAGCAGCAGTGACAAAAGAGAACTTGTTTTGTTTTGTTTTCATTCAAAATCCAAATAATCCACTTAACAGAGGATTAGAATATTGTCCCCACCCCTATATATGTTCCCGAACCATCTGTTTAAAAAATAAAGCAAAGCTGAATGGTGATTGGCAGTATAAGAATCACACATTCCTTCTGCCCTTTGCTCAGGCACGATGCCACATAAGTTTGATGCCATAAAATTTGTGTTTTTTTCATTTTGAATGATTTACAGTGGAGCAGAATTTATAAATCAGAACAGTAACAGGGGTTATGAATAGGGATGTATGTTTTTCCAAAGTGTCTAAATGAAATATTTTGAAACACACTAAAAGAACTACACAGTTCTCCACCTGGCAGCCATAATTGAAGTTAATAACACTTGTTTAGACATAAGGAAACTCTTTGACACCTAGACCTTTTTTTAATGAAATGATCAAACAATCATCATCTAGTCTTCAGAAATCAAAGCAGTTAGTTCTGGCAATATGTCATATTAAGGCAGCTAGGTTTCCAGCCATGTCTAATAATTTTAAAAACATGTTCCAATTTCTTAGCGAGATCACCTACTTTTAATCATATGCTATTTTGGAAATCCTGTTGCAGTATTTAGGACTATTATCGTAATATTAGTGACTAGCTATGACAGCTTTTCAGTGACTGATGATGTGAAACACATTATATGCAAATACTTTGATAACCATAACGTGTACAATTGATTGTTTTGTATTTCAGATGCATGCTTTAGACGCCCCATGAATAATGGCTTTCTTGATGTGTATTTCAGACATCAGCTGATGGGATAAAATACCTAATTCCACATACCCAACGGAAGTGGGCATTGGAACTTGAGATATGTTGCAATCGGTAAAGGCGTGTGTGTAAAATAACTCACTTCATAACTGGGAATATTTCTCCAGCTAAAAACAATCTCTGTTCAAGAGCATGAGGCTGAAATGTTAAGATTCTGAAATACTCTAATGAAAGATTTACAGCAGCTAACAAAACAGAGTGTCTTGTTTGTACAGCATATAAACCTGAGATCCCCACTTGAGTCTCCTCCCTCACTCAGCCTCCTTCCTTCCAGCCAGTCCTGGGATGCTGCCTACTTAGTTGTGCCTTCTCTCTCTCACTATCTTTTGGGGCTGCATCTATAGCTCTTGGTGGTGCATCAGGTGGCTTCCCTTTCAGCTCTTGTTTCTGGGGGTGGTGGTGAAGTACAAGACAGGGCTATTGCAAGGGTCTTCTGTGGGGGAGGGGAGAGGAGTGGCCTGATCCCTGCAGCCTCTATGTGGAAGTGGAAGAGAAAAACTCTCTCTCCACTACAGCAGCTGCTAAGAAGCTAAACCGTGAGGAAGAGAGCACCCCATAAGCTTTAGACTTGAAGTAGGAGACCCTCTAGGATTCCTCAGAAAATGCACATTCCTAACTATGGCCCTTTGCTTCCTAGCACATGATTGGTAAGGAAGCTCCAGTTTGACATTGAATAGCCATCTGCTATCACTATTACTGCCCTAATCTGAACCAGCAACCTAAAGATGAAAAGTTCTCTAGCCCCTTAGCAACTCTCTTCAAAGTACCTCCCCTCCTGGTACATCCATCCCCATCTTTGATAGTTAAACACATCTACCCTTCTTTATACTATACTGTCTTAGAGTCCTTCCCTGTGAAAGGGCTTTACAGCCATTTCTAACTGCATATAAGATGAACATCTGGCTAAATATTTATAAGGGTTTCACCAGTTTAACTTAAGGTGTGATTTGCAACAGGATAGTTAAATCGGTGCAAAAGACTGTGTGGAGGCTCTTATTTTGGTTCAACCAAACCAGGCTTACTATGGTTCAGTTTAAGTTGTTTAGAACAAATTTAAGCTAACCTGAAATAAGCTGCTCAAACAGAAATGAGAGCATCTACCCAGGGGTTCCCAAACTTGGTTCGCAGCTTGTTCAGGGTAAGCCCCTGGCGGGCCGCGAGATGCTTTGTTTACCTGAGCATCTGCAGGTACGGCCACGCACAGCTCCCAGTGGCCACGGTTTACCGTTCCTGACCAATGGGAACTGCACTGATTTACCTAAACTGGTGTAATTAAACTGGTGCAAGTTTGTGTGTAGACAAGACCTAAAAGTGAAGGTTAAAATAACAGAGGTCCAAATAGACTTAAGAGTAAATGCATTATAGATACAGAACCATAATCACATCCTTCAGTGGCTTGTTAAAAAAAAATTCTCATCATGGACCTGAGCCTACTGTCATTAATCAGCTAAAATTCTCATTGATTTCAACAGGAGTTTTACCAAACTAAGGAGAGCAGGATCCGTAGCATTCTGGCAGTGCAAGTAGGTACACAGAAACATTACAGGCCAGAAGACGATGATGCAATCCATCAGGGCTTGTCCTCATAAATCCAGGAAATACCAATCAATTTATATCTCATCATCTTAACCCCGAAAGTCTAGTTAATGGTTTTGCCCCTATATTCCCTCCTGTTCCAAAACGTTGTCCTGTTCCCTCTTAACTTGATTTACTCTACTTACTTCTATTGCTGACTTTGGCACTTTGTTCCCTCTTCTAACCAACCACTGTATAAAGACATCTGTCTGAATGGCTTAGGTGTAGAGCAGCAGCTGTCTTGTTCAAATCAATGCAAATTCAGATGAACATGCCCGCCCCCCGGAAACTTGCTTGGAAAAGCATAGCAAAGTCCCATGCCCCACCTTCCACACACACCACATACACTTAAGCAAGGCTAAAAATGATCAGTATTTTTATACTCTATTTGGTTTAACTGTTTTATCTGGAAGTGAGACCAGTCAAAGAGAGAGACTTTGTGAGCTCAGCACCCAAATAGTGCTTTTAAGTAGGGCTGAGGAAGGCCTTTGCATTTTCTAATGAAAAAGCTTTTATAAATTTTGCACCCAAAAGTAAAATGGCAAGTGCAAATGCTTAAAAGTCAAGACTGGTTTTCTCAAATGGGCACAGTAGAGACTTTTTTTGTTTTTCCAATTTTAACTAAAGAAAATTCCTACTAATTATTCACCTTCAAAGTTTAAATATCATTCCCATTTATTCACTGGATTTATGGGTATAGAGAACCCGTTACTTAAAGCAGGCAGGTTGGGTTATTATCTCTGTGTGCTGTGCCAATTTCCTTGAACAGAAATTCAATAAATTATCACTGATTATATAAATACTAATAAATATTTGAAAGCAAATAAATAATGAAGAGGGATGCTATTTTATTTGTCCAAAACCTCTAAGAGTGCAGTCAGGCCAAGGACAACTTCCAGTGAAAGCAGGGGATGGAATATGCTGATATTCTGGCCAATGGCATGGTTTTGATCATGAATGTAGCAGTGATTGCTAATTTAGGTGTGCTCTGTCCCCCTGTTTTTCCCTGCAATCCCTATACCAATTTCTTTAAGATCATGCTATTGTACCCAACTCATAGGATGGAAAATTCTGTCTCAGATACACACATGCAGTTCCCAGTGAATTTGCTTCGGCTCACACATACATACCTGAGACCAATATTTCCCTCCCCCTCCCCCCCCCCCCCCCCCGCCGCCCTCACATGCACAAGTTGATACATGGCCAGTCTGAGAGGAACAGTGATTTATGGATTTTTTCAGTTCAGAAGCAGAACTGAAAAATTAAATTAAATGAAAAATCCACTTTGATTCAAAAGTTTTTTCCCTGAATTTTTTCATTGAATCAAAAAACTTGGAAAAATTTCATATTGAATCAAAACATTTGGAATTTCTGTTGATCTAAAAAAAATGGTATTTTTCTCCATTAGTATTCATTTTGAGCTGACAAACTTTACAGTCACTGAATTTGTTTTTCTGAATGTTCATTTTTGGTTATGCTGGGTGTTTTTCATAACAAAACAGTCAAAAAGAAAATGTTTCAAGATAACTGAAATGAAACATTTTGACTTTCAATTTTTTCCCCCAACAGAAATTATTTGCAGATTTTAACCGGAATTCAGCAAATAGTTTCAGACCTCAACAAATGCATTTTTCTGTGATAAAACAATTCAACGGCTCAATGCCTAGTTGGCAGCCGGTATCAAGCGGAGTGCCCCAGGGCTTGGTCCTGGGACTGGTTTTGTTCAACATCTTCATTATTGATCTGGATGATGGGATAGATTGCACCCTCAGCAAGTTTGTGGATGACACTAAGATGGGGGGAGAGATAGATGCCCTGGAGGGTAGGGATAGAGTCCAGAGTGGCCTAGACAAATTGGAGGATTGGACCAAAAGAAATCTGATGAGGTTCAACAAGGACAAGTGCAGAGTCCTGCAATTAGGATGGAAGAATCCCATGCACTGCTATAAGCTGGAGACCGACTGGCTAAGCAGCAGTTCTGTAGAAAAGGACCTGGCGATTACAGTGGATGAGAAACTGGATATGAGTCAATAGTGTGCCCTTGTTGCCAAGAAGGCTAACAGCATATTGTGCTGTATTAGTAGGAGCGTTGCCAGAAAATCGAGGGAAGTGATTATTCCCCTCTATTCGGCACTGGAGAGGCCACATCTGGAGTATTGCGTCCAGTTTTGGGCCCCCCACTACAGAAAGAATGTGGACAAATTGGAGAGAGTCCAGTGGAAGGCAACAAAAATGATTAGAGGGCTGGGATACATGACTTATGAGGAGAGGCTGAGGGAACTGGGGTTATTTAGTCTGCAGAAGAGAAGAGTGAAGGGGGATTTGATAGCAGCCTTCAACTACCTGAAGGGAGGTTCCAAAGAGGATGGAGTTAGGTTGTTTTCCTTGGTGGCAGATGACAGAATGAGGAGCGATGGTCTCAATTTGCAATGGGGGAGGTCTAGGTTGGATATTAGGAAACACTATTTCACTAGGAGGGTGGTGAAGCACTGGATGGGTTACCTAGGGAGGTGGTGGAATCTCCATCCTTAGAGGTTTTTAAGGCCCAGCTTGACAAAGCCCTGGCTGGGATGATTTAGTTGGGGTTGGTCCTGCTTTGAGCAGAGGGTTGGACTAGATGACCTCCTGAGGTCTCTTCCAACCCTAATCTTCTATGATTCTATGATTCCTAAAAAAAAATTGCCCAACACTAGTAAACAGCACCACTTGATCTGCATCAGTGTAGACCTGCAGCCCCTCCCTGGGGCAGATCTGAAGACCATCTCCATCATTATCTTCTGTAATGGACTGCCTGGGTCTGTCATGCAGTCTCTTTCCATAGTGCATAGGGCTTGAGATGATGTCCCTGTGCAGCTGCTCTGCCAGAAGCCCCTACATGAAGCTTTAGTGGTGCAGAGGGTCTTGCACTCTGCACTCAGATGAATTTCCCCCTGGATAATATATTATAGTGATGCCTCTTGTACATATTTCATTAAAACTACAGCAGCATTTCCATTCCAAACCCATTTTGGAAACTGATTTAGAAATTCACTCTGCTAAAAGCCAGTAAAAATGAATTCAGGTTCAAACACACTTCTGTGCTCACCTAACCCAGAAACAGCTTGGTTTTAAAAATGGAATTTGGCAACTGATTAATCCTTAATGCAGTCTAATTTCTCTTGGCATTTGGAAAAGAAAAGCTAAAACAGATGAGAAATTGTGGTTTCAATATTAATACCAAATTTCTTTCATAAGGATTTTTATTAGAAATAGCATGCAACTAAAACGAAAGGAGCTGTTCCTGCCCATCAACTATAGAACAGATAGATTCAATATTTCTGATGCTGGAGAGATCTGTCAACTTCCTAGATGCCCACTATGTATGCCTAATGACCCTGCAGTCATTCCAGATGCAAAAGTTCAATTGACTTCAATGGCAGTTAATGAATGCACACATGAAGACTGTAGGGTTAGATGTAAATACTATAATAATTAGCTCAGAATTTTGTATAGCAGTTCAGTTATACTAAAGCTATTTCATTCATATATATGTACACACACACACACACACTTAATTGTTTGTGCATTGTATTTTGGTTGAATGGGACATATTGGATTAACACAAATGGAAACCCATTTACCATATCCCAACTACTGAAGTTAGATTAAAAACAAAACTAAAGGTTCAATTGACAACTAAAAGAATAAATCCCTATTTATTCCCTCTTACCTCCTCTCGTTAGCAAATATATCAATCTCTTCTTGATAGTCTGTGAGGAAGAGAAAAGTATTAAGTCCAAATTCTGCCCTAATTTACATCCTTTGTATCCCATTGAAAATGTCCATTGTTCGTGTTTTCACAGACATTTAAAAACATTTTAAACCTAACAGTAGGAAAAAACAGAACTAAGCTGAAATGTCATGCTCTAACTTTTCTCTGGTTCTCTTTGTCTTTTATTTGGAAAAAAAGACGCTGGTACAATACAGATAACAGGACTATGATGTCATTGGGGAAACATATGCTTATTTTTAAAGATTCTGCTGGGATTCCTCTGCATATGTAGAACAGCTCAGATTGAAACACGGGTTTCGTTCAGTCAATTTCTTGTGAACTGTAAAACAGGTTTCACTTGTCTCTAGTGTTATTTGTAGAAATATGTATCAGTGACATCAGAAAACATTTATACATTCTCTTTTTAAACATGCCCCAATAAGCAGTCTGTTATATTTCTGTTAGTGTAGCATATTAGGTTACCTTTTAAGTTCCTGCCAGTTGGGAGCTCCTTCATTCAAAGTAGAACCCACGTTTAGCTTGAGGCTAGAACTTAGCAATAATCATGTTATTTTAAGGATCTAATTTAGACTTTCCATAAATTCAAAGTGTTGGGTTAACCATGTTCTGTTTATTTGTGGAATATTTTCTGACACCTTGTTACACAATTAATCTACAACCTCAATTATGACCTTGGTCCTAAGAATAGAGGCCTGACATACATAGCCCATGCCACCTGTAGTATAATGCATTCTTTCACTTATATTTCTGTTCACAGGACATGCATAGATGCCAGTTTTATAAAATAAAAACAAAACAAAGCAAATCTCATCAGACTGAACTTCAGCAGTCCAACACAGTCAGTAGAAACAAAAATGTACAGAAATTAAAACAATAGAAAGTATGGATGAGAGAAAAATAATAATCGGCATCTTAAAATTCATGGGAGAAATCATGGATCCATTATAGTCTATGAGATTTTTGCCATTGACTTCACTGGGGCCAGGATTTCACCTTATATGAGTAATTGCAAAAGCAGCCACATGAACCAGTGATTATTAATTCTTGTCATATGACAGGGTGTTGACCTTGGGATCATGTGACTGGGGCAAGCAGAAAAAAGTCCAGTTTGTACTAGCCCTCATGTACAAGACTCTTATTACAGTAATGAAAATGTTCATAAGCTAATATGAAGAATTATGGAGATGACTCAATAATGACTTAAAATATAGTTAAAATGGCAAATATATAGGTACCTCTGAATACAATTTTTCCCTTTTCATTTCTTTTTTCTTGAGGAATATATTGTGTTATCACCATTAGACTTTGAACTCATAGCACTTTTAATCCAACTATCTCTACGCACTTTGCAAAATGATATTATCCCTGGTTAACTACGGGGGAATTGAAGTACAGAGAAGTTAAGTTAGGATCTCAAATCAGGTCTCTTGAGCTCACTCCTATTCTCCAACCACTAGATCCAACTGCATTTAAACTTCTTGGCTGATACTTTTCATATACCAAGGATACTTTTAGTTTACCAAGATAATTAGGAGTGCCCTCAATTCATAGAGTTTTGCATACTGAAAAATAAAGTATTATGCAATTCTGAGTCAGCACCACTTCACCTGTTTCCATAAACCCATTCTGTTTCACTGTGAATCAAATTCTGAAGTTTTTATTTGGTCATTTTTCTACAGAAGAAAATGGAAGAATTGCCTGAATAAGGATTGAGCAAAAACTGAGTAACAACTTGAAGGTTTGCCCCAAAAAACAACATAAGGACATCAGAACAGCCATACCGGGTCGGATCAATGATCCATCTAGCCCAGTATCTTATCTTCCAAGAGTGGCCAATGCCAGTTGAGATTCTTCAGAGGGAACAAAGAGAACAGGACAATTATCAAGTCATCCATTCCCTGTCATCCAGTCCTAACATCTGGCAGTCACAGGCTTATGGACACCCAGAGCATGGAGATGCATGGCACATGGAGATAATAGCCAGTGATGAACCTACCCTCCCTGAACTTACCTAATTCTTTTTCTAATCCAGTTGTACTTTTGGCCCTCACAACATCCCCTGGCAATGAGTTCTGCAGCTTTACTGTGCATTATGTGAAGAAGTACTTCCTTATGTTTGTTTTAAACCTGCTGCCTATTAATTTCATTGGGTGACCTGTGGTTCTGGTGTTATGTGACGGGGTAAATAACACTTCCTTATACACTTTCTCCATCCCGTCATGATTTTATCTTTATCATATCTCCCCTTCATCATTTCTTTTCCAAGCTGAAAAATCTGAGATGTTTTAATCTCTTTACATATGGAAGCTGTTCCATACCCTTAATCATTTTTTTTTTTGCCCTTCTCTGTACTTTTTCCTTTTCTCATATATCTTTTTGAGATGTGCGATCAGAACTGCACGCAGTATTCAAGGCATGAGTGTACCATAGATTATATAGTGACACTGTGATAATTTATTATCTTATGATCTGTCCCTTCCTAATGGCTCCTAACATTGTTAGCTTTTTTGACTGCTGCTGCATATTGAGCAGATGTTTTCAGAGAACTATTCACAGTGACTCCAAGATCTTTTTCCTGAGTGGTAACAGATAATTTAGACCCCTTAATTTTGTATCTATAGTTGGGATTATGTTTTCCAATGTGCATGACTTGGCATTTATCAACATTAAATTTCATCTGCCATTTTGTTGCCCAGTCACCCAGTTTTGTGAGATCTCTTTGTATCTCTTCACAGTCTGCTTTGGACTTCACTAGCTTAAGTAATTTTGTATCATCTGCAAACTTTGCCATCTCACTGTTTACCCCTTTTTCCAGATCATTTATGAATTTATTGAACAGCACTAGTCCCAATACAGATCCCTGAAGGACACCTCTATTTACTTCTCCCCATTCTGAAAACTAACCATTTATTCCTACTCCTTGTTTCCTGTCTTTCAACCAGTTACTGATCCATGAGAGGATCTTCCCTATTATCCCATGACCCCTTACTTTGTGTAAGTGCCCTTAGTGAGGAACCTTGTCAAAAGCTTTCTGAAAGTCAAATACACTATATCAATTGGATCAGCCTTGTCCATATGCTTGTTGATACCCTGAAGAATTCTAATAGATTGGTGAGGTATGATTTTTCTGTACAAAAGCCTTGTTGACACTTCTCCAACAAATTGTATTCAACTATGTGTCTGATAATTGTGTTCTTTACTATGTTTCAGACAATTTCCCTGGTACTGAAGTTAGGCTTACCAGCCTGTAATTGCCAGGATCATTTCTGGAGCCTTTATTAAAAATTGGCATCACATTAGCTATCCTCCAGTCATGTGGTACAGAAGCTGATTTAAGTGATGGGTTACATACTACAGTTAGTAGTTCTGCAATTTCATATTTGAGTTCCTTCAGAACTTAAGGCAGTCTAAATCAGGAAGTATGGGAAAACCTGTAAGGAAGCTCGATCTCATGAGATCTCCTTCCAGATTTTGAATTCAGATAAGTCTGAACATGCTTCACTTATCTGAGCTTAAAGCTTTTGGGTGTTTTATTGAGTCACACCCAAATAAACCTTTGGCCCTTTTTCAAGCTTATCTACAATTCTAAATGCCCCAGCACAACTGTGTGAGGAGTCTAGCAAGATTCTTTGTGCTATTTAGAAAATGTCCTCTTGGATACCAGCCCCTGTTACTGGAATCCTATCCAAACACGAGAGGGCAATATATATTTCCTCTCTTGTTTAATACCTAAAGTATTGTGTTGATTTTTCCTTATAGGTGTGTGGAAAGCAATTTCACAGGCTGCACAGTTTCTGGCACCTAGCACAATGGGAACTGATCTGACTATGACCTTCAGGTCTATCAAAATATAGATAATAAATAATCTTATTTTTACAGGTGAGGAAAAATGAAGGGCAGGTATGTTAAGTGTCCACGATCACACAGAAAGTCAGGGCAAAGCCAGGAATAGAAATCAGTGATGAAGTTGCCCTGGTCCTAGTGGAATCACTAGCAGAACTTCCATGGGGCCAGGATTTCATTCCTGATCTCCAATTTCTCTGTCCTGTGTCTTAACTACAAAACCATTCTTTCTTTATTGGATGCTGCATATTACAACTACAGTACTGGAGCTCAAACCCCAAATAAGCAGATCATTGAACTATGCAGAAACAGATGAAGTTCTGATAAAAAGTTTTCCCAGGGGGAAAAAAAAAGCTGTAATTGTTTCCCGAAGGCATACAATGTTTATCTGTATCACATCTAAATACTTTGAATTGTACAGGCCATGAAGAAAGAAATGATTGATACAATATCAAGTGATAAGTTTTCATTCTTCTACTTTACTAGTATTAAAATAACCTTGGAAAGGGCCTTCCACCATAAGAATGGTATTGGCAATATTGATAATCTTTTCAACCCTACCAACAACAAAAAATTAATAAGATCTTAACAAAACAATAAAAACATTACCACAACCAGAGTTTTTATCCCAAAAAGGGAGAAGTAACAGAGACTCCATGAAGTTCACTAGAGACTTTACAGTTGCTACTGATTTTATGTGGTAGGTACTCAGAAACTAAGGTGACAAGCAGCAATATAAAACCATAAGACAGCTAGAGATAGCATAACAATAATGGAAAGTTGCTATCATTCTGTGCCCAAGTAATGTTAATACATACAACAACTAAGCGTCCATGTTAAAGGTCACCCATGGACATTTACTTAAGAAATAGTTTAAATTACTTGAGCCATCTGACATTCCGATTGTATAACAGGTAGATTTTTGCTTAAGTTCTGAAAAGGGGCTTTCTGGAAAGTGCTTATATCAGGCACAACTGCTCTTCGGGGCAATAGGAAAGCATTTATTTTCCAGTCTTGCCTTTATGAGCCCCCACCCCATCCCCGCCACCCCCTCTAACCTGCAGGGATCATACAGGAAACATAAAAGTTACTGAGGCCTCACTGACCTTGTCAAGGCCACGTGTGGGAATTTTAAAAAGTTTGAGTTGCTTCAAAATTATAGCAATTACTAGAAATATTCCAGGGGGGGTGGGAAAGACTTTTTATGCTGTCATTCCAGATTTCCCCATTGTAATTGTCATTTTCATCTGCTAGTCCTTTTAAAAATAAAATTAAAAATATAGGTGCTTTTTAGTGACTGGGTACCAGATGTTGAAAACATATTGTGGCACTCAGTCATAATTAAGTCAGGTCTAATATGCATCTGTCAGAAACCATTGACCTTCACTGATGATGGTAGGAAGAAAGCTTTGATACTCTACCAAACATTTAAGGATTTTTGAAGGGAAAATGTCAAAGGTTTGGGTGTTCTGTCAGGAAATTAGCTCTTGTGTTTCTAATGACAAATGTTTTTAGCTTAATCTAAGTAAACAATGAAATGGTGATACTTCAGCTGGGATTTCTAATCCTAGGTATCATCTTTCATATGTTTCCCCAGCAAGGAATCAAGGAATTGTAGAACTTCCATCGTTTTTAAGGTGACAATCTGTCAGAGTAAAATAAATAAAAGCTTTTAATACAATTGTCAGTTTTCACCTGAAGAGTTTGTAGATAAAGGAAAACTTGGTAGGGAAATAAAAGGGAACTTTTTCAAAGACCAACATTAAAATATTTGGAATGCTTTACATGCTCTCTCTCCTCCATGGACAGAGGAAAAGGAGTATTCAGAAAGCAGCTTCTAAAATTAGTTATATGAGTATTTAGTCAGCATTTTGAAACCTGTAGCACAACACATGCAAAATAATGGTAGACACTGCTATGTGCACTAATTGCCAAGTCCTCTTACCCTCTGCAGGAAGTGTGTGTCAGGTACAAGCTGGTAAAAAGTGACTACCATTCACAAAGTAAAGGCAGTGGCCTGGATTCTGGTCTCAGTAATGTGTCTTGTAAATTTGGGGTTACTCTGGATTTACCTTAGGTTAAATGAACTCAGATTCCATTAAATTCATCTATAGCAGATTAAATTTGATCTAGAATTTACATATGGATAAATTTATACAAAGACTGCTAAGCAGTCAGCCCAGTGGTTAGAGCACTAATCTAGGGGGCTTGGAAGATTTGGGTTCAATTTCCTGCTATGCCACAGACTTCCTGTGTGACCGTGGACAAGTCACTTAGTTTCTCTGTGCCTCAGTTCCCCAATTGTACAATGTGGGCCGATACATCCTTATCTCATAGAGATGTTTTAAGGATTAATACATTAAAGATTGTGAGGCATTAACATATTACAGTGAGAGGAGCCATATAAGTACCTTAGATAGAAAGGGAAACTATTCTGTTAACAATTCTGCTGCTCTGACAGTTTTACAATTATATATATATTTAAAAATCCTGCAGAAACCATTTTCCTGAGGTTTGCTGAAAATGGGCTTAGTTTTTTAAACTCTCATTTCATTTTTTTTTCATATAACTCATCTAGTTTTACCTTTTTTCACAAATTATTTTTATTATCTGTCCAACAGGCAGTTGCAGTATTATTGATTTTTTCTGGATTAGCTGTTACACAATAATAATGCCATGTTTTCACAGCATAGTTCCTTTAAACAGGTTACCTGTATTGGTTAACTTCAAAGAGAGCAGAAATTTACCTAAGCCCACTCAGAGACTCAGGCTTGAAAGCTGCACAAAAGCCACGACAAACAAACAAAAAGCTTGTTTGGGAGATGAAGGAAAGTAATCTTACCCCAGTGCATCTGCAGAACCCACTGCTAGACACAGGGCAGCAAAGCAAGATCAAATAACTTCCTCCATTGCCCACCTCCAGCCAAAAACAAATAAATTCTTGAATACCAAAGATTAAAGGTTAGCCCATTTTTATTATATTTCCCTCTAGTTATAGGAGGAAAAATTATAGTTTCATGAAAGTTAACCTAAAATATAAAGTGGTCCACTTAGTAGGATTTCAAGGCTACACCATACAAAGGAAACTCCTAATTCTGAAATAAGGATGAGACAAGAAGGGAAGCTGGTGTTTCCAGCCGACAGTGCTGGGAACACCATTATTGCACCTACCTAAACAACAAAAACAGAATGAAAAATAAACCCACTGAGGCAAAAAGGAAGCTCCAGGGTAGGAAAATATAACCACCCCATGCACCCACAAATAGAAGGCCCAGAAAACCATCAAAGATGTGTGATTTAGTCCCAGTTTATGCTCAGTGGCTTTACAGAACCCAATACTACAAATGCTCATGAGTTACTGTTCTTTTGAATGAAAAGAACAATTTTTGTGTTTTATTTATATTTAAACATTCCCTTGTTGTGTTTGCAACCGAAACACTTAATAATTGTATTAGTTCTTGAGAACAGAAAGTAAAAGTAACTAGAAACAAAAGCTGTATCCTGAAGGGAACACACAAAAAATGCTACTGCACTTTTGATTCTGCTGTACTGTAAGCTACCTATATGTTTCAGCAATGTTGAATTTTCTTCCTGGGATTGTTAATAGCTACACATCAAATCTGCCATCGTCTTTGCTTTAAAGCACAGAACTTTCCTATGGTAATTGCATCCTATGGTAATTTTCTGCAGCTAGATTAATCAAAGTGATAGTAGATAGGGATAATATTTTCCCAGTTTTAAGCTAATAAATTACATTTCTTATTAGTTATGTTAAACAACTGTTAAACAATAATAGAATACTATTTATTTAAATATTTTGGATGTTTTCTACATTTTCAAATATATTTATTTCAACTACAACACAATACATAGTGTACAGTGCTCACTTTATATTTATTTTTGATTACAAGTATTTGCACTGTAAAAAAAATAAATAGTATTTTTCAATACACCTAATACAAGTACTGTAGTGCAATCTCTTTATCATGAAAGTTGAACTTACAAATGTAGAATTATGTACAAAAAAGACTGCATTCAAAAATAAAACAACGTAAAATTTTAGAGCCTGCAAGTCCACTCAGTCCTACTTCTTGTTCAGCCAATCGCTCAGACAAACAAGTTTGTTTACATTTGCAGGAGATAATGCTGCCTGCTTCTTGTTTACAACGTCACCTGAAAGTGAGAACAGGCATTCACATGACACTGTTGTAGCCGGTGTTGTAAGATATTTACAGGCATTCACATGACACTGTTGTAGCCAGTGTTGCAAAATATTTACGTGCCAGAGGTATTCATATGTATATTCATATGTCCTTTCATGCTTCAACCACCATTCCAAAGGACTTGTGTCCATGCCGATGACGGGTTCTGCTCCATAACTATCCAACGCAGTGCGGACCAACACATGTTTATTTTCGGCATCTGAGGCAGATGCCACAAGCAGGAGGTTGATTTTCTTTTATGGTGGTTCAGGTTCTGTAGTTTCCGCATCAGAGTGTTGCTCTTTTAAGACTTCTGAAAGCATGCTCCACACCCCGTCCCTCTCAGATTTTGGAAGGCACTTCAGATTCTTAAACCTTGGGTCGAGTGCTGTAGCTATCTTTAGAAATCTCACATTAGTACCTTCTTTGCATTTTGTCAAATCTGCAGTGAAAGTGTTCTTAAAATGAAGAACATGTGCTGGGTTATCATCGGAGACTGCTGTAACATGAAATATATGGCAGAATGTGAATAAAACAGAGCAGGGGACATACAATTCTCCCCCCAAGGTGTTCGGTCACAAATTTAATTAATGCATTATTTTCTGAACAAGCATCATCAGCATGGAAGCATGTGCTCTGAAATGGTGGCCGAAGCATGAAGGAGCATACGAATGTTTAGCATATTTGGTGTGTAAATACCTTGCAGTGCTGCCTACAAAAGTGCTATGCAAATGCCTGTTATCACTTTCTGGTGACATTGTAAATAAGAAGTGGGCAGCGTTATCTCCTGTAAATGTAAACAAGATTGTTTCTCTTAGTGATTGGCTGAACAAGAAGTAGGACTGAGTGGACTTGTAGGCTCTGAAGTTTTATGTTGTTTTGTTTTTGAGTTCAGTTATGTAACAGAAAACCCCCCTACATTTGTAAATTGCCCTTTCACGACAAAGAGATTGCACTACAGTACTTGTATGTGGTGAATTGAAAAATACTGTTTCTTTTGTTTATCATTTTTATAGTGCAAATATTTGTAATAAAAAATAATATACACTGATTTCAATTACAACACTGAATACAATATATATGAAATGTAGAAAAACATCCAAAATATTTAATAAATTTCAATTGGTATTCTATTGTTTAACAGTGCAATTAAAACTGCGATTAATCGTGATTAATTTTTTTAATTGCAATTAATTTTTGAATTAATTGCATGAGTTAACTGCAATTATTCGACAGCCCTATTAATTACTAATTATTATATTTATAGAAACCAGCCAACATCAGATTATGTTATTGCCCAATAGATATTCTCTCTAAATTAGAAGTGGCCTGAGACACAAAGACGCCAATGCTGCAAAGACTTAAGCACCTGTTTAACTTTACATTTGCAAGTAGCCCATTGACATGAATTGGACTGCTCACATACCTAAAGTTAAGTACATACCTAAGGCTTCACAGAATCAGGGCAAAAGTTTGGCTACAACTCTGAGATTTCCCAAATCTTGGATGTGTTCTAATTGGGAGATTTAATTCAGACCATTATAGAGATAGGAACTGGTTACAGAATTTGAATACAGACTTCCATGCTGTTTGGGGAGCTTGAATCTAAGTTTGGGGGTTAGGCCTATCAGAAGAGTTGAGAAAATTCTGTAATGGTACCTACAACAACTAGTTATTCCAAAGTGGAGAATGGGGGGGACAACAAATAGAAACTGCATTTGTCCATGTTCTTTGTGGTCACAAACTGAGCAGTTAACAACAAAGAGGAACAGAAATAGTGAGTCAAGCCACAGAGGAGAAAGAATGAGCAGAGGTGAGTGGGAGAAATAAAGTTAGCTTGGATCTGGTATAAGGAAAGTAACCAGCCAGGGGTTTACAACTTCACTAGACATAGGACAGGAACAATGGAGAGAGGTAGAGGGAGTGCTTAGTGCTGTCTTCTATGCCATCCCTATTCCTGACTGCAGGTGTAGGGGGTATATTTGGGGGAAAGGAGTGTGGAGGTCAGGGGTTGAGTAGTGAGGGTATTCTTACACCCACCTGCCAAAGGGCCGTGGCCAGCACTGCTCCTTTCCCCTCTGGCTAATCCTTTATTGCTGGAAATGCACCTATAGTGCTTGGGAATGGGACGGTGCACAATGTGATCATTCCGCTGACCAAGTTGCACTATATAGAAGGGCAGGAGAGGGCTGTCACCAAAGTCATGCATTAAAATGAGAGAACATTGGACAATGGACTTCATAAGACGCAGTCTCCAAGTTTGTTTGCTTAATTGTGTCTACTGATGGAGAGCAGCGTTACCGTCCCATATTCATCGGAATATTCAGCTGAACACTCAGCACTTTGTTACAGAATTCTCAGGGACTGCAAGTGTACTATGAAACTGGAACAAAATCAGCTTCATGCTGAGAAAGGTCATGGGGGTAGGGAGAAGGTTATAACCAGGAGCGATAGAGACTATAAATCATTACAAAATTTTGTTTAGCCAACAAATACTCTTCCCTTGATGTCTATTAAATTTAACAGTGTAGACAGTGCCTGAAAACTCAGAACTAAATGTGTTTCCTGCAGGCTAATCCCAATGGCAAGAATTTAAAAGCTTTTCTTCCCCTTTGAGAAAGATGATTGAAGGTGCAAACCTCATCTGAGATGTTTCTCCTTACTTAACATCATGCAGATTCAGGCAAAGCTGTCTGCTCCTTGAGGGAAAGCAGCTTTCTTGAGAGGGCAAATGCCAATTTCTCTTTGTATGAGTATTGATTAGTGTCACTGTTTGGGATACTGAAGCTGTTGGGAATGTTTCTCTCACAACCTTCCTGGCTGGTGAAGGCAAATGGTGAAGAACTGGACCGATCATTGGTAGAGATTTTCAATGCCTCATTGAGGGAGGGCTGGGTTCAGCTTCCTTTAAAGCAGTAGATGTATGGACTCTGCTCAAGAAATCATCACTGGATGCTGACAATCTGAACAACCACCATCTTGTATCTAATCTTCCATTGTCAGCAAAGATAAAGAAAAGGCTGAGGTGAGACAACTTTCACAGATTCTAGGTTACTTGGGCCCTCGTGACATTTTACAGTCTAAGAATGGCATGGATTCTGCTCTGGTCTCACTGGTAGATCTCCTGTTGACTGTGGGTGAAAACAAAGGGTCCATGCTGGCTTCAGTAACATTGACCATCAGTTGTTGATGGTAGGTATGCAGACCATAGTAAGATTGACCAGGATGCTCTTGCAAAGTGCTCCCAAAGCCTAGTGGTGGGCAAACACTGCTCCCCACTGAGGGGACACTCATGAGTGGTTTCATGTTTCTCCTCCTATCCAGTGTTTGCACAGGTCCACTGAGAAAGTTAGCGAAGAGACGTGTGTTGCAGTATTTTCCAGCTGCAGTGACACACAGCTCTATACATCCATATTATTTAATCCAATCAAACCTGTTGATTTCCTTACTCAGTGTCTGGTTGAAACTGGGGCATCCATTTATTATTATTTATTATTATATAATTGTAGCCCCTGGGGACCCCAATGATAGCGCCTCCATTGTGCTGGGTGCTGCACAAATACAGAACAAAAAGATGGTCCCTGCCCCGAACAGCTTACAATCTAAGCATAAAACTAGAAGCAACAGCTGGATACAGAGACACGGGGGTACAAGGAAACAATCAGATGACATTGGTCACATGATAGGCAATGGTCACATGCTGCAGCACAGCAGCACCCTAACCATTGTCAAGTTTTTTGGCCTCACTGCGAAGTAAAGTGTTAAGGAGGATTTTGAAGGAGGATAACGAGTTAGTTTTGTGGGTGTTCATGGGTAGCTCCTCTCAAGTCTGAGGGGCAGCATGGGAGAAGACACAAAGGTGCTTATTTGAAAAATTGACACATGGACATTGAAGGTTGACATGGGCCAATCAGAAGCAAGAGTCAATTTACTGATACCGAATGAGAGGTGACAGGAGGGAGAGGATAGGTTGTGAATGGCCTTAAAAGCAAACAGGTAGCTTATATTTGATGTGATAGAGAGAGAGAGAGAGCAGCCATTAGAGGGATGCAAAGAGTGAGGTGACATGGTCAAAGCAAAAAGCTAGGGAAATGATCTTTGCAGCAGCACTGAATGCAGATCAGTGGGGCAAGATTGCCTTTGTCAAGGGTATGAACCCTTCTTTCAGATATAGATCTTGCAACCAGCTACCATGCCTTTGTAACCTCAAGATTAGATCATTGCAGTGCACTCAACATTATCATCAAATCAGCTGTATTACGGTAGTGCATAGAGGTCCCAGCTGAGATCAGGGCCCCATTGTGCGAGGCACTGTACAAACCCAGAGCTGGGATTGCAGTTTAAATTCATCCAGATACCAAGGCAGCCTGATTGCATCTCACAGCTAATATATTACAGCAGCAGTGCTCCATGAACTGCACTGGCTGCCTATTGACTTCCAGGGGAATTTCAGGTGATGATTATGATATATAAATCTCTAAATGTCTAGGGACCTGCTACCTTACTGACCACTTCTCCCATGTCAGATAATGCAGCTGTGGGCAGCAGAGGTAACTCAAGCTGAAGCCCACTCAGCATAAGAGAGGGGCGGCTGGCCAGACCAGGTGTTTTCATGAGCGCTCCTTAACTTGTTTCACACACTTGGTCTGAAATAAATTGAGTCTGTCTACTTGCCATTCTGACTGAATATATATTTTACAGCTGCTTTGCACGGGTGTAAATGATGACACAAAGTGCAAGTCTACTGAGAATTACTGACTTTCTGCTGTATCAGGTTCCCCAGCCGTGGGCTCAGATCTCTAGGATCCTACCTCAGTTCACTTTCTGTCTCTAGTGACTCTAAAAATCCCACAAAACTGCAATCTGGCTGACGTCAAAAAAACAAAACAAAATTACATGAACCTTTACATTCCTCTTCAGTTAAGGTGCAGACAGCAGTTAACTCTAAATCTCACTCCCCTTGTACACAACAGGCCAATGTTACTGACTGGTCACATGGTTAATCACTTATGACTAACTGCACACTTGTGTCAGGGAGATAGCTTTTCACATCTGGTTCAGATAATTCCTCGGTGCTGAAACGTTCCACCAAATGTTGCAAAAAAATACAACCTGTGCAGTATCACAGCTGGTGAATGACCCAAGCCTGTGGACTGACCCAGAGTAACAAATTTGCACCCTGCAAGAAGATCCTATTACAGCTTGGTCATTTTACATGATGAAGGATTTTCATCTTCAGTATGAGAATTCCACCTTTAAAGTGGAGCTATAAACATTAGGGGAAATGTTGACTGAAGAATTGATCAATGTGCTAAAAAAGCCCCATGCCAGACCTGAGGTGGGAGGAAGGAGAAGGGAAACTAGAGTAGTGACTTCATAGTTAGGAGTCTAAAATTTCCACAATATACACAGTTTTAGCCTGTCCCACCAACTTCTTCACAAAGTAACTAGTTTCCACATGAAATTTCTCATTTCTGATCTCCTAACAGGAAGGTTACAGGAAAAGATCTAGGTTAATTAGACATGGCATTTGAGAATCTGAAAAATGATTTTTTTTAATCACTGGAATAGTAGTATCTTGCAAAATTTCAAATGGTGTGAGCCCAAAATTTCAAATTTGTTTTATTCACATGTGCTTGTTGACAAGTGTCTTTTAGTCTCTTTCTGATGGTTGGGTGGGAATTTCTGGAATTATTCAATATAAAATTTTGAGCATTTAAGAACTTCATTAGCTCTTGCTGGAGTTTATAAGCTTGGAGTTTAAACAGCTCGGCAAGCAGATGGCTGTGCTGTAGGAAATATAAGCAACAGCCAAACAGCTGTGGTTCAACAAAGTTATATACTCAACCACCAGAGACTGCTAAATTTGTAAGCTCAGTCAGCTGAATTGTTTCAGTGCAAGAAGGTTACAGACTGCCCCAGCACTGCCTTTATTACTGGTATTATCTGCTAGTCTGTACTTGTGAGTGGCTGTCTCTATGGTAACATACAGCCAAGAAATCGACTTGCACATCTCTGCAGATTTAGGGCTGCATCCAAGGGATTGGTGAGGACATCAGCATGGAGCATAGTAATGAAATCTACATCGGTTCTTCAAGAGCCCAGAAGGTAAGAATTGAGCCTGATTCTGTGGTTACTTGTAATTATAGGTGAGTCATATCAGTGGGCTTCTGCCACACACAAGTCCAAAGGAAAGTTAACTCACACCACTCTTTATTCTGTGTGGAGCAGTGACCCATACTCACTTCAGACTTAGTAATTAAAACAATAAAAGGAATCATGAAAAAAGAGAGGAATTTTTAGCACCTATCAGTTGAGACCTGCTACTTGTAGGATCAAGCCCATAAAGAATAGGAGCTATGGCATGTATTGGTATTTCAGATGTAATGATGCACTAGCTGTCCACACTGTTGAAAATACACCGGAGAAGACTCCAAATGAGTGAATGAGACATGCAATGCATATAAAATCCTGTGTGGTTACAATCAGGATTCATGGAGTTTATGGGCAAGAGCCCAAACAATGTGGAATGCTCTGATCACTCTTTCAATATCACAGTCCAGATTAAGACACAGACAAGGCCAGAGGCGATACTGGCAATTACAGGATAGTAAGCCTAACGTCAGTACCAGGCAAATTGGTTGAAGCTATAGTAAAGAACCGAATTATCAGACACATAGATTAACATGATTTGTTAGGGAACAGTCAACATGGCTTTTGTAAAGGGAAATCATAGAGGGGTGAATAGTGGTGTCACCCATGCATCTGCACTGGGACCAGTGCTGTTCAACATATTCATAAATTATCTGGAAAAAGGGGTAAATAGTGAGGAGGCAAAGTTTGCAGATGATACAAAATTACTCAGGCTATTGAAGTCCAATGCAGATTGTGAAGGGATCTCACAAAACTGGGTGACTGGGTCTAAATTAGCTGATACCACTTAGGAAAGAGATCTTGGAGTCTGAAAATATCTGCTCTATGTGCAGCAGCTGTCAAAAAAGATAACAGAATGTTAAGAACCATTTGGAAAAGGATAGATAAGACAGAACATAGCATAATGCAACTATATAAATCAATACTACATCCACACCTTGAATACTGCATGCAGTTCTTGTCACCCCATCTGAAAATAAATTAGAATTGGGAAAGTTACAGAAAAGGGCAACAAAAATGACTAAGGGTATGGGATTTAAAAGATTGGGATTGTTCAGCTTGGAAAAGAAACGACAAAGGGGGATATAATAGAGGTCTATAAAATCACGACTGGTGTAGAGAATGTGGAGAATGAAGTGTTATTTACTCCTTCACATAACACAAGAGCTAGGGGTCAGCCAAAGAAATTGATAGGTAGCAGGTTTAAAACAAATGCAAGGAAGTACTTCTTCACTTAATGCACAGTGAACCTGTGGAACTTGTTGCCAGGGGATGTTGTGAAGGCCAAAACTATAACTGGGTTAAAAAAAGAGTTAGATAAGTTCATGGAGGATAGGTCCATCAATGGCTATTAGCCAAGATGGTCAGGGATCATTTGATAATTGGCTTGTTCTAGTCATTCCCTCTGAAGCACCTGGCATTGGCCCCTGTCAGAAGAGAGGATACTGGGCTAGACAGACCATTGGTCTGACTCAGCATGGCCATTCTTATGTTCTGATTTTCCTCTTATGTAATTTCCTGACTTCATACCTCAGGTTTTTAGATTTATCTGTCACTTTGAATTTCCAGGCTGTATTGATTAAGGGTTTTGTTTTATTTTAAACGACTATAATAATCCAGTAATAATTTATTGTAACTCATGCAATAATCCACAGCTCGTATCAGTCTCCCATTTTGGAACATACCCTGGCAATAAAACCGCAAACCTGAAATGTGAACCAAAATGTCAGAGCTATGAAATGGATATACTTCTAAACTGAACAGAAACTAGTAAATAAAACCTTCACTAAGTTAAACTACCAACAAAAAGTAACCTGTAACATTTTAAAAATTTTAAACATTCAAACCCCACTACAAACGTTATTTAATCCACTAATTATAGTCAGCACCATGAGCATATCTATAACCTGTCCCTTCAACATTGCTGATAAGGCAATGTAAATAGCATGCTTGGCTATTTGTATGCTGAAACTCAACCCATCACAGCACAGGACACAGTAAAATTCAATGCACCATCCTCCCATTGTCTACTGTAGACTTTTTAGGATATATCTATGCTGCAGTCATAAGACGTGATTGCAGCTCAAGCTGACATACCTGAGCTAGTTTTCATCTAGCTAGCTCAAGTCCAAAAGTGTGAGGCTGTGGCCGCGTTAATTTCAGCGAGGGTTGTACAAACCCACCCAGAACTCACAGGGTAATTACTCTCAGGGCTATCTTACATTACTGCATATTCACAGCTGTGGAACCTGAGCTACTTAGATTAAAGCCAACTCAGGTATATCACCATGTGATTGTAGTCAGTCTCTGTAGAATTCCTCCAAATGCTACTCAGTAGCATACAAGGAAATATGGTACACCTGCAATATTTTCAAACTATGCTCATAGCTGATAAATAGAATTATTACAAATGATTCCAAACTGTCTTTCAGATCCTTGTAATAATAGATTGCCAAGGCTTCTCTTTCTTATCCTTTTCTGGAATTATAGGGACAGATTCTGTCACCCACTATGTCCCCTTTATGCTTCTCCAATACAGCAAAAGAAAGAGCCATGAAATGGATGGAATTGGCATTTGGTGAATTCCTCCAATTCAGAGGCAGCATATAGCTAACGTCAGGAGTCCTACAGTGTCCTCCTCATGCAGCCCCTGGTGTAGGGGCATGCAGGGAGACTGTCCAGCTCCTGAGGCTGCTCTGTTTTAAGAAATGGTCTAAGTATCAGGCCCAGAAGAGCTCAGAATCCCCTCTTGGACTGCCCCATTTCTGCTGCACCTCCTGAGAGTTATAGCACAGAATGTGGCTCAAAGTGCTCTTATTCACATTTTGGGTGAAACCACGTACAACCCCCTGCTCTCACCTGTGCCTTTGGATACTTGGTCTCACCAAAGAGGCTTTTGAGACTGCAATCCTAAAGTGTATTAGGCAAGGCATTTCCAGTGGAGAGAGAGAAGTATCAGTGCCATTGTACAAGGCACTAGTAAGGCATATTTGGACTAGTGTTTGCAATCCTTGTTCAACACAGACGAATTTAAACTGGAACAGGTGCAGAGAAGAGCGACTAGGATGATCAGGGAAATGGAGGGCCTATCTTATGAGAGGAAACTGGAAGAGATTGGCTTGTTTAGTCTTGCAAAAAGAAGGCTGAGGTGGGATATGACTGCTTTCTATAAATACATTAGAAGGGTAAATACCAGGGAGGGTGAAAAACTATTTATGCTAAAGGCCAATGTTAGCACAAAAAGAACGGGCTGTGAATAAATTCAGGCTGGAAATTAGAAGAAGGTTTCTAAGAATCAAAGGGTGTGATTATGGAACTGCCTCCCAATAGGAGATGTGGGGGCAAACAATTAATTTTAAGAGAGAGCTGGACAAATTTATGAGTGCAATTGTATGACGGCGTTGTTTGTGTTGGTAGGGGTCAGAGCTCCACAGCCTGGGTCTTCTGGTTTATGTCCTATGTTCCTACAGGTCATGCTTCAGGGTTTCAGCCAGCCACCAGCAGGTGTCAGAAAGGGATTCCCATCTGCCCTCCTCCCACAGTGCATTCTGAGAGGGTATTTTTAATCTCCTTCCTCTGAAGCATCAGGGATGGCCATACCTCAAGATTGGACACTGGGGGGTGGGGGGGAATGACCAGAAGGGAAGTGTGAAAAATTGCAACAGAGGTGGGGGGTGACTATATAAGAAAAAGCTCCCAAAATCGGGATTGTCCCTATAAAATTGGAACATCTGATCACCCTAGGGTGGGGGCAGGCTCTAAGGTGGCACCCCATGTTCTCTCTCTCAGGTTCTTGTTCACATGCTTACAGTCTAACTGATCACCATATGTGGAGCCAGGAAAGAAATTTCCCCAAAGACAGACAGGCAGTGACACTTGAGAGGGGGAGGCTTTCCTCTGCAGTGTGAGAGTGTGGGTCACTTGTCAGGATTATCTGGACATAGACTAGAATCTGGACATTATCATAGAACCATAGAATATCAGGGTTGGAAGGGACCTCAGGAAGTCATCTAGTCCAACCCCCTGCTCAAAGCAGGACCAATCCCCAGACAGATTTTTGCCCCAAATCCCTAAATGGCCCCCTCAAGGACTGAACTCACAACCCTGGGTTTAGCAGGCCAATGCTCAAACCACTGAGCTATCCCTCCCCCCGCCCCATTTAATCATTTCCCTGCCACCCCAGGGGCCTCGAGAACTGGTGCACCATGGTCATAAGAATGACCATACTGGGTCAGACCAAAGGTCCATCCAGCCCAGTATCCTGCCTACTGACAGTGGCCAATACCAGGTGCCCCAGAGGGAGTGAACCTAACAGGTAATGATCAAGTGATCTCTCTCCTACCATCCATCTCCACCCTCTGACAAACAGAGGCTAGGGACACCATTCCTTACCCATCCTAGCTAATAGCCATTAATGGACTTAACCTCCATGAATTTATCTAGTTCTCTTTTAAACCCTGTTATAGTCCTAGCCTTCACAACCTCCTCAGGCAAGGAGTTCCACAGGTTGACTGTGCGCTCTGTGAAGAAGAACTTCCTTTTATTTGTTTTAAACCTGCTGCCCATTAATTTCATTTGGTGGCCCCTAGTTCTTATATTATGGGAACAAGTAAATAACTTTTCCTTATTCACTTTCTCCACACCACTCATGATTTTATATACCGCTATCATATCCCCCCTTAGTCTCCTCTTTTCCGAGCTGAAAAGTCCTAGCCTCTTTAATCTCTCCTCATATGGAACCGTTCCAAATCGCTAATCATTTTAGATGCCCTTCTCTGAACCTTTTCTAATGCCAGTATATCTTTTTTGAGATGAGGAGACCACATCTGTATGCAGTATTCAAGATGTGGGTGTACCTTGGATTTATATAAGGGCAATAAGATATTCTCCATCTTATTCTCTATCCCTTTTTTAATGATTCCTAACAGGTCCTGCCTGTTCTTGGCCTGTGGCACACATAATAGTCTAATCTTCTGTGGGTCTCATTTACTTTGGTCTCATTTCCATTGATTGATGAAGTGTGCAGGTGCTGACTGTTATTGGTGGCCTGTGATATATGGGAAGTCAGACTAGAAGATCTAGTGGTCCTTTCTGGTTTTAAACTCTATGAGCCCCTAGAAATATATTATAATCACTGTTGGCATTCTGTTGTATTAATGCAAGGATCTATTATTACACAGGTGAGTAAGTATTTTTACAGTGTGAAACATCCCGCTGGCAGTATGTCCCCCCCCTTCCCAGTTCATGAGCAAAAATACATCCTCCACTACATATTCGTCCTTTGGGTTTATTTGGTGGTATTACTGAACAGCTTTAGCATGTTTTTTTTCTTAACTTCTGGGCACTTTTGGCTGGTAGACGGGGTTGCTGGGGGAATATTTGCAGTGGGAGACAGAATTCTTTCCTATATATTCCTGTTGAGACCTTCAATAAATTAAATTGGTGGTTTTGAAGTTTTTCTGCCTACTTGCTATCATAAGTCTCTAAATAGAGCCTCTATAGTTTTTTCTATATAACCCATCTTAGTGTTTATAAGGTGGTAGAAGTTGTGGAACTTACCTGTAGACTTGCCAAGGTCAGTGTATGAGCATAGCCCTGCTTTATTAGACTTTGGAAAAATTCCCATTTGGAGGTTCATTTTCAAATGTATAAATCTCAGTTGGGAAAACACCATGACCTTCTAGCAACTTCTAAGCAAAAAATCTACACTCACCTCAGACCTCAGCATAAATCTAACTCATATCACCTTTTATTCCTCCTCCTTCCACAGCTGGTCCAGCACTCAGTGAAACTGCTCAGTTTCATATCTCAGGGGAGCGCTTTGTTTTGCAGTGGTTGCCACTGTACTATTTCAGCAAGATATGTATCTTTTTGGGGTTTTGCCAGAAAAAAAAACCACACACATCTAAAATTACTATGAAGTCCCTATAGCAAATTATTCTAAAAGGATTCTTCTGCTTCTCATCTCAGAGGCTCTGAGCTCTCACTACTGATGAAAATGAGGGCGTTATTTTTCATAGCTGATTCCCACTGCATTGCTAAAGAGATACAAAATAAACATTCTAAGTAAGTCTCAAGCCAGTTTCACACCTACAAGTGCAGGGAGATGCAGCTTGTGCCTTCACGCACCTGCAAGGACAGCAGCACTCTGTGGGAATTTGCCCTGTCCATCCAAGGAAGGACAGATGGAGTTTCAACCATCATCCTCTCTTGGGAGTCCCATTGTGGTCGTTTTCTACCATAGGCTCCAGATCCACTGACAAAGGCTACCATGGGGATGCAATGAATCAGCAGAAGGCTGTCCATATTTGGGGCTCTGCTGGCCTCCTAGTGGAGTAAAGTTTGCAGCCTCCTTTGTACTTTTCAAAGGCGCACCTAATGTATCATGTCAGAGATGGATACATTGAAATAGGGGTTCTCTTGTCAGTCATTTGCAAAACTGGTTCAAATAAAAAGCAACGGGGGAATAAGGGAATTGCATTCTATCAAAGTGCTTGGTTTATTCTTATTCTTGGTTTCAGATCAAGGATGAGTTTGGTATGTTTCTGTAAGTGACAAATTCCTTTGCATCTGTGAAAACATTGCCCAAGACTTTTCAAGAGGTCATGTTTATGACTTTGTCGCTGGAAATCTACATGGTGTTTTAAATGTGACTTATGACATCCATTCTCATCCTCCTAGACCTCTCTGCAGCAGTTGACACTATTGACCTTGAGATACTGCTGCCCCACTTGAGAGAGGTGGAAAGGGTCCAGGGTACTGCATTAAAATGGTTTGAGTCCTTACTGAGGGACACATCCAAAGGGTAGTGATGGGAACCTGCACCTCCACTACTAGACTCCTTGTGGAGTTCCACAAGGATCCATTTTCTTTCTGGTCCTTTTCAACATCTACATGCAACCACTAAGTGAACTGGTCTGACTACAAGGACACAAGTGACTGCAATACTAAGATGCCACACGGTTCTACCCATCCTTCACCAAATACAACTATACCATTATCATCTAGATGGTCCAGTGCTTTGGATGAGATCAGCTCATGGATGAAGAATGGTTGGCTGAAGCTGAACCTGAGCAAACCAGAGGTGATGCTGGTGGGCAGAGGAAAATATGCTGAGGCATTTGCAGCTACAGTGCAATATCCTTTGATTGAAGGTTCACATCCACAATTGGTCAATTCAGTCTGCAGTCTAAGAGTACTCTTGGATTCCAATGACTGTGAGTAACACTTACTATCATCTCTGATTGGCTAGGAGACTCCATCCCATCATGGCAGATGAAGCCTCTCAATTACTCATGCCTTCATCATCTCTCAGCTGAACTCCAGAAATGCAATATTCCTGGTCATGAAATCTTCAACACTTAGGAAACTCCAACTTATACAAAATGCAGCAGCACTTCTCAAGAACACAGGTTACTGTGAGATGCATCACACCTGTTCTCCACTCACTACACTGGCTTCTCATATAATTTTGAATCAAGTTGAAGGTCTCAGTCCTTATCCTCAAAGCACTCTATGGCCTGATACCAAAAAGAATGCCTAAAGCTCTGGTACAATGACCTTGCACAATAGAACTCTCAACAATAAGAGTAAAGTTCATCTGTGTGGGAGAAAGAACTTTCTCAGGGGGTGGTCAGAGGCTGTCTGATGAAACTCTTCCAGGAAATAACAACTATCACAAACCTCACCACTTTCCATTCCAAGTGTAAGACACATTTCTTTGACTTTGCCTTCTCCCATTTAAACACACAGCAGCAGGTATATTTAATTAATAAATAAACAAGACACTCCACTGCACACAACTCTCCCTCTGGGGACAGAATGAGAGAACAAACAACATGCAAAAGATGTGTATTCACCTTGCGTAATGAACTACTGGAAGGTCCTCAGCTACTATAGTGATGAGGGCAGTACAAAAATCTATATAAAACAGAATAGAACCAATGACAAGTAAGCAACTTAGCTCAAGTTTCAAATATTCACAATCTATTTTCAATAGATTTGAACAACAAAGAGGAAATTGTGATCTGCTCATGGATATTCCACGAGCTAACTTCATTCAGTACATTGTTCACTGTAAATAATTTTCTCATATCAAGGGAGAATGAATGAATGAATGTGAGGAATGGGGAGAAAATGAACTGGGGACATGGAATACTTATAGTGTAAACTCTCTGAAGGAGGAACCATCTTTTTGTTCACTGTGCATGTACAACACCTAGCACAGTGGGGTCTTGGTTCATGGATGAGGCTTCTAAGTGCTATGGTAACACAAATAATGAGAGAATGGGGGGAAATAGAAAGACTAGGAACAAGATGCAGCCAGAGAGAAAATGGAAGTGCAGAAAACTGAAAAGAATAGAAAGCTCGGGAGAAGGAAGGATGACAGGGGAAAAGAGTGTGATATAATGTGGGACTTGCAGCAGGAGATATTGAAGAGGTAAATTCAGTGTAAAGAATTTAGGTCTGCAGAAAAAGGGAGATTAACAGTATTAAAAGGGCTGAGACTAGGGGAATGATGGTCCATTATGAGCAAGTCGCTTTGCTCTGCACAAGTACGGCAAGTGGGCCAGATTCAGGATGCAAATGGCCCTTGCTGGAGGGGAACTCTCTATAGAAGTAGCGCTTCTCCTCTACATTCAGCAGAGGGAGCACGTCAAGGAAATGTCATGGAACTCCAATCTGCAATCATCAATGTCATAAGCTGAAGAAACCTTTACTTGCCAGGGCTAGTAAAGACTGACAACCATGATCAAGGAGCCTTAATCAGGTCCCTGACTGCCCACTGCCACTGCACAGAGCAGAGCTCAGATGCAGGGTAGAATCTAGCCCTGTGTGACACAAATTGTAATGGGAGCACACGGCAAAGCCTGTAGTTAAGGTTGTATAAGGATTTCCATTCTAAAGGGCTTTCTATATTTGTCTATAAAAGCCAACTAATTTTAGGATGGTGATCATTATATTTATTTTATGATAGGGCTTCAAGATGTCAGTCAGAATCGGATTCCCATTGTGCTATGCACTTGACCAAAACAGATTTAAATTTCTTACAGCAAGTGATCCTATTGACTGTTAGTGCTAATTGTTGCAGAAACAAACTTCAGGGTTTGTTCCCCCACATTAATTTATAAAAAAAGACTCTGAAGCCCTTTTCCTTCCTGCCCCCCTTGCCCCTCAGCATAAATATTAGCTCATCCCTGTTTGATGATGTGTTAAGGAAAGCATCCCTTCTCCAACTAAGAAAAAAGTTGGGTTAAAGCCCTGCTAAATTTAGTAAAGTGAAAGTATTCTCACTGATATTTCCCTACCAGAAGCATCAAATGCAGCCTCTCAAGAGCATTATTAAACAAAACAGACAAAGGCTTGCGTTTATTATTTGTTCAAAGAGTGCTACGCACTTTCCTGATGTTCCAGTAGCGCCAGTCCCTGCCCAAAGGAGCTCAAAGACAGGTAGACAGAGGAGAGGGAATGGGAATTACAAAACAACAACAGAAGGGACCATTAAATGATTAGAATTAGAATTAATGGAGATATCCCATCTCCTAGAACTGGAAGGGACCTTGAAAGGTCATTGAGTCCAGCCCCCTGCCTTCACTAGCAGGACCAAGTACTGATTTTGCCCCAGATCCCCAAGTGGCCCCCTCAAGGATTGAACTCACAACCCTGGGTTTAGCAGGCCAATGCTCAAACCACTGAGCTATCCCTCCCCCCATGATCTTGTCTAACCTCCTGTATCAGCTGTGCTATGGAGTACGTCAGGTGTGATGATCTATTGGTCTCGTCTGACCTTAAAATTTATAACCAAAAAGGGATATTTTTTTAATATGTCAGCTAGATTCACTCTAGGCAAATCTAGCTGAATTGCAGCATCCGACAGGTCAGGTATTTGCGTGTGTGCTGCTGCTTGTGTATTTTACACTCAAGGTCTAAGTGATTACCAGATCAGCCGGCTGCCATGTGGGAAGTATTTGCACAGAGCTGTGACACTAGGAAGTTTGTGGTAAAAAAAAAGACACTGTTAGTAAGGAGACTGTGCCATTCCAGCTGAGTGAAGCCAAAGTTTCACTTGGAAGAATTCCCACCAGAACTTCCATCCTCTCAACAGTGTTAGCAAGAAAAATCTTTTGCATTCAGAAAGTTTTGTTTTTATATAAAGACAGCTCTGCTGCTGCTGCAGCATAACCAAAACTGAGTATTGCACTATGTGAATTTATTTGTTCTAGGAAATTTTTAAGCCTGAAAACAGTACCCTTTCAAGCAGAACAATCATCAAATCTCAAATGCTGAGCAGTGTTAGGGTACAGCAGTACTTAGGGGAGAGATCTCTATAGGAAAACACAGATGCTTCAGGTAGCAGTGCTGGTGATGAAGTAAAATCAGTTCTTTTCCCTTTGAATCCGTAATAATGATTCAGTGCCCCAGCATGGTGATAGAGGGCACTGCAGTGCTCAGGATGCGATCTTTTAAATGAGACAGAACCAAGCTCGTGACCGTTGGTGGTTACTAATGATTTCATAGCGCCTTTAGCCAAAAGTCGATTTAATCAAGTCTGGAGACTGGATAAAAGCAATCTGGATATTATTATTGCACCTCCATAAATTTCCCGCATATATTTGGTTGGAGATAGTTTTCTTACCTCAGTGCTGACATTGCTGTAGGGTGTTGCTGTGTGCTGTTGAACGGTTGCCATGTTCCACTCCATCTGTGGCTGGATTTGAGTTGTGGGAGAAGTGCCATCAACGCATGGTGCAGTCACCTAAGTTTGTAAAGCCCTTTTTAAATCTATCGGAATGTAAGAGTGTCCTCATTTAGTATATTATCTTTGTGCAAGTTTAGTTTAGTTTAGTTGTCACATGTACTTTAGTTTATTTGTCTATGTGTACTTAGGAGTAAGTATCTAAGCTGTTCATTTTGCACAAGATTCCAAATTCCTGTATTGTTAACTACCAGCCCTTAACCTGCTTTGAGCCTGTGTCTGCCTCCTTCGGTCAGGTTGACACAATAGGACTACTCAGCGAGTAAGTACCATTTAACTTTTCTGTTTAAGATTGTGATCAATACTCTTGCAATTACTGAGTCAAGAAAGGTGGGTTGTGTGAAATTGCTTACATTTAGTATAACTAGGTTTAACATTTAGAAAACTATTCAAAATTCTTTTCGGTGCTTTTTTTTTTTTTTAAGATTGAAAACTGCATATAAGAGATGAACCAAACTGATTTAGGGAAATCTATGTCCTAAAACTCGGGAATGTATTTTGTTACCATTGGTGTTACTAGCTTATGAGAACTGACAAGATCACAGCCCATGGTGGTGTGGCTGAATGCCTGCAGGAAGAAAAAGTCTTTTGTAAGTTCATTGGAAAGAACATACTTGCAGTGCTGACTTCTGACTCCAATGGAAGAAATATTCTACTTTTAAATGCAAATCAAAAATGTTGCTAGCATATTTCTCTTCATCAGCCAATCCATTTGTCCTGAAAATATGTTTTTTTGCTAATTCCTAGGAGGATGATAGCTGGGTGGTAGATTTATATATGCTAAGAGAAAATTTTGAGAAGAATCCAAGCATTTTGAGGCAACTGAACATTTCCAAACTTCCAGCACTTTAGAGGTTCAGTCATTTCTACTAAACACACAGTAGCTCCTCTAACGGTGTCATTTTCAGTGAAAAACATTGCTATAGCTTAAAACTGCTGACGCTGGAAATAAATAGTATCTTTCTACTACCTCAGAAGTAAGAGCTTTCAGATGATAATCAATGCTATATATTTGAGGATTATCAATGAATCTATCCTGTTATAACTATAGACCCAGGAAAACTGTGACCAGATAAATATAGATTCATGCATCTAGGTCTTTCTGCATTCTTTGCTCCTCCTCCCCCAGAATCTAAGCTTTCATTTTATAAGAATTGGGTTTCTTGTCCTTTTTCTTTCAACTTCATACAAATTGGACCGAGATGATTGACACTGTGATGGTATCAGGGAAGTTTGCTATTTGAGACACTATGGTACTTGAATTCAAGATACTGAGGCCTGGTTTCAGGGAACACAGCAGAAGAGTATTACATCTCCTGCATGTGGTTTTGAAGAATTAGGAATCTTGGGATGTTCACCTACTAGCTGAATGATTAAAACATTTACAAAAGAACAAGAAAAGAAAAATCAATGCAGGAGACATTTTGACTGATATTCCACTGAAAAGAAGGGCCAAGAAATGCAAAAGAACCAAAAGAATTTGGGGCAAAAAAAAATAGTGAAGTGAGACAAACTGAATAAAAGCAAATGAATGCATTTAGGGTAAAGAGTAATACAGAATAACACCTGTGGGGGTGATAGTGAACAGCAAATTCGGGAAGAGTTTGCAGTGTGAGTTGATGTAAACAAAGGCCAATGTTTTGGTGATACATATGTAGAAGCAGGGCTTAAGTTGTCAGAGTATTTCCCAGCGCCCCCCAAAAAAAACTGCTATGAAAACTTCAGGGGGATTGAAAATATTTACCGGAGCTCCGCTCTGGACAGCTCCAGTTGAACCTAAGCCCTGTGTAGAAGCACCATGTGATGAGCAGGTAGACAGCATTTCCTCTCTATATGGCACAAATAAGACTGCACCTAATGCACTGTGTGTAGTACCAGTCGCTTCAGTACCAAAAATATGTCAACAAAACGAAGGCTGTTATTCAGAGAAGGGCAATGAAAATGCTTAAGTATCTTGCCCAAGGGATATGAGATTTTTCTGTAGTTGGCCGGCTCTGAAGTCATACAGGAATTGAGATAAAAAGATATCAATCCCAAATTTGGTAACTACTCTGTATTTTGCATAATTAAAATTCCCCTACAGCTTTTATTTGTAAGTTTTAGTTCCTGTCCTGACCTGCTGTACAGTTTTGCTGTGTGCCCTTAAATGGCTGTCATGTTTTAACACAGGCTTGGCTACATTTCAGTGGTGGGTAAGCAATGCTCTTATATAAGCAGTCTGTAAAGTGATTTGAAAATCTCCCAGATAAAATGTGCTATACATATTTCTTTTTTTTTTTTTTTTTTATATCTTTACTGCACAGTGGTGGTTTTCAATCTGTAGGATTTTGCAGGGGCTGTATGATCACTGCACTACATGACAAAACAGAGAGCACAAATAGCATGTGTTAAGGAAAATGTTGAAACAATGTAAAAAAAATCAAGATGATCTGGACAGTCAAGTCTGCATAGCAGAGCAATGAAATTTTAGTAGGAACAGTGGCAAGTCAACAGTAAAACTTCAAATGCATAACACCACAGTTGCATTCAATACACAAAGGAAGGTGAAAATACACATCATGGCCTGATTTTCAAAGGTCCTGAGAGTCTGCAGTTCCCACTGATTTCAGTGGGATTTATGAGGACTCAACACTGCACATCAAGCCATAAATCAATCAGTTAGCAACACGGCCAAATTTTTTCACAACCTGCACCATTAATATAACATCAGGTGAGGAACAGAGAGCTTCCTCATGACAAAATGTGAAACCTCTCCCCCTCTACAAGTTGTCTTACATCAGAGATATTTTTTCCACCTGAAACCTTAACATCTGGCTGCATAGAAGTGTCTTCTCTGACGGGATGTAGCTCCTCTTTCAGCTTCGCCAGCTAGTTCCATCCAGCTAGGAGACATCTTTGATGACATGGAGGAGGTGCCCATTCTGGGACAATTTTATTTACATTGACCTTGACACAGAAGAGTCAATACATCTTTCCAAGACTGAGTCAGTCCTGGCAAAATTCATCCATGTGGAAAGGAAAGATGTGATAGTATGTCATTTTTATATATGCCACAGTATGAGCTGTAGTGTATAAAAGGGCTACTTATTAATCCATATGAGTAATCTACATCTACTATAAAAAAGTATACAGCATCCACATATACATTACGTATATTTTGTTCCACTAGGGTGGAAAAACTTGGGACTGAGGACACCTCAGCACTACTGGATTTTTTCCAATACTAGACTCCCCTCAAATGCTGCCTCCAAATTCAGACTGCAACAGAAAGCCTACCACAGACCAGAGCATAGATTCATAGATTCCAAGGCCAGAAGGGATCATTGTCATCATCCAGTCTGACTCATGTATAACACGGACCATAGAACTTCCCCAAAATAATTCCTAGATCACATCTTTTAGAAAAACATCCAATTTTGATTTAAAAATTGCCAGTGATGGAAAATCCATCACGATGCTGGGGAAATTGTTCCAGTGGCTAATTACTTTCACCATTAAAAATTTACTCATTTCCAGTCTGAATATGTCTAGCTTCAACTTCCAGCCAATAGATCGTGTTATGCCTTTGCCTGCTAGATTGAAGAGGCCATTATTAATTATTTGTTCCCTATGTAGATGCTTATAGACTGTAACCAAGTCACCCCTTAACCTTCTCTTTGTTAAGCTAAATATATTGATCTCCTTGAGTCTACCACTAGAAGGCATGTTTTCTGATCCTTTAAATCATTCTCATGGCTCTTTTCTGAACACTCTCCAGTTTATCAACATCCTTCTTGAATTCTGGGCACCAGAACTGGACACAGCATCCCAGCAGCAGTCGCACCAGTGCCAAAGACAGAGGTAAAATAACCTCTCTCCTCCAAATTGAGATTCCCCTTTTACACATCCCAGGATTGCATTAGCTCTTTTGGCCACAGAGACACACTGGGAGTTCATGTTCAGCTGATTATCCACCCTGACCCCCAGATCTTTTTCAAAGTCACTGCTCCCCACAATAGTGTCCCCCATTCTGTAAGAAGGGCCTACATTCTTTGTTCCTAGATGCATACATTTACATTTTGCTGTTTTAAAATGCATCATGTTTGATACAGAACAATCTGGATCACTGGATAAACTGGGAGCAAGCAGTGACCTGTCCTTTTCATTATTTACCATTCCCCCAGTTTTTATGTCATCTTCAAACTTTATCAGTGATAATTTTATGTTTTCTTCCAGGTTATTAATAAAATTGTTAAATAGCATAAGGCCAAGAACTGAACACTGCGGGACCCCTGGGAAGCCCACCCATTTGATGAGGATTCCCGGTTTACAATTTTAGTATTTATCAGTTACTCAGTCTTTAACCCATATAATGTGTGCCATGTGTTAATTTTATATTGTTTGTGTTTTTTATCAAAATGTTGTGTGGTACGAAATCAAACACCTTACAGAAGTCTAAGTATATTAAGTCAACACTATTACTTTTATCAACCCAATGTAATATTTAAAAAAAATCAAGTTAGTTCAATAAGACCTATTTTCCATAAACCCATATTGATTTGCATTACTTATATTATCCTCCTTTAATTCTTAATTGAGTCCCATATCAACCTCTCTATTATCTTGCCTGGGATGAATGTCAGGTTGACAGGCCAATTATTTTACCTAGGTCATCCAATTTACCCTTTCTAAAAATTGGCACAACATCAGCTTTTTTCCAGGCTTCTGGAACTTCCCCAGTGCTTTGAGACTTATTGAAAATCAACATTAATGATCCAGCAAGCTCCTCAGCCACCTCTTTTAAATACTCTTGGGAGCAAGTTGTTGAGACCTGCTGATTTCAAAATGTCTGTCTTTAGTAACTTCTGTTTAACATCATCCAGAGATACTAGTGGGATGGAAAGTGTGTTATCACCATATGATGAGTCTATATCATCTGTTTTTCCCTAAATACAGAACAGAAACATTTACTGAATACTTTTGCCTTTTCTCCATTATTATTGATAATTCTACAGTTTCCATCTAGTATCAGACTAATACCATTGCCAAGATTCTTTTTGTTCCTAATATATATATTTTTTAAAACTCAGACCCAGCAGAGTTAAGGACAATAAGGGTATGTGTCGCCTTATGTCCCTGTGCTTCCCTTATCAATTTTCTACAATTGTAAATTCTTACTTTATATTCATTACTTTCTTCCATTTTTTATATTTTTTTAAAGTTTTTTATAGCTAATTTTACTTCCCCTCTAAAACAGGTCAGTTTTTTAACCAACACAGCTTTCTTCCTCAATTGTGGTACTGTGGCTTTTGGGGCATCCACTAAGGAGTTCTTAAATGATTCCCAATTATCATTCATATTTTTCTTATTAAATTTTCTCCTTCCCTCCAGCTGATTTGGCTCATAATTATTTTCAGCTTTGTAAAATGGCCCTATTAAATCACCAAGTACATATATGATTGGTCTGGACTTTATTCCTCTTGCACATTATACATATGATCACGTCATGATCACTTGTACCTAATCTAACATTAACTTTTAGTTCTGTGATCAGTTCCTTTTTATCTGTTAGAACAAGGTGTAATAAAATATTCCCCTGTGTTGGCTGCAACACTTTTTGAGTTAGGAAATTGTCATCTTAGAACATTTAGAAATTCCAAGGATGCTTTAGAACTGGCAGCATGAGATGCCAGCATATGTCACTCAAATTGAAGTCCCTCATGATCATACAGGGTTTTTTTTTCATACACATTATAAATAGGTTTATAAGGAGGTGGGCATCCTATACCCTAGTGTGATTCGGTGGTCGGTAGCAGACACCATCTAACAGCCTATCTTGTGCTTTACCTGTTAGGACATTGATCCATAAGCATTCAAGTTCATTTTCTTCTGAGTTATCAGTGACTCAGAAAAAGATAATCCCATTTTGGGCATAGAGTGCCACACCCCCCACACCCCGCCTTGTTTTTTGCTCACTTGATCCTTCCTAAGTGGCTAATAACCATTGGTTTTAACATTCCAGTCATGTGAATCATCCCACCAAGTTTCAGTATCCAACGACTTCCTTACCTAAATTTTTGCACATTCTGAGTGGGCTGTCATCTCAACATCCTATTTGAAAAGTTTTAATAAGATTATCATGACCTTTACATGGGGCCAGTGGGAATGTCCCAGGCTACCTTGGAGAATGCTTCAACTCCCCATTGATTGACGTGGCTTTAAACTTTTGGAGCTTCACACTTGGGATCTTCATCCTACACTAGAGAGAGAAACAGGGAGACCCCTGTAGTGACCAGCAAGAGAGTAGGGACCATTTTGACCCAGGGTGAAATGATTGAAATTGCTTTGAATTCAATCACTGATTTGAATCATGATTTAAATAATCAATTTTAATTTTGTTTTGCATTTGTACTTTAGTTATTTTCCTAAAGAAAGGTTGATTTTTATTGATTGGTAACTGTTAAAATATGTATATTTGCAACTAAATATAGCCTATACATTAAATTTTGTACTTCCTTTTGGTAACCAGGATACCTATACACAAAATCTATACACATTTATTTAAGCACTTGTATAGCTTAAGTTATATTTATTCAGTTTCTTAGTTTTTACCTTTTGTTTTAGAAAATGGTGCCAGATTAGTTTTGACAGATTAGTTTTTTACTTGTGATGTCTAGCTATATTTGGATGAAAATTCTAATTCAATTAAAATACACAAAAAGAGTGGTTTGTTTTTGTTTTGACTTTTTGTTGTTTTAGATAAAAAACCTTAAATGTGTTGGATACATGAGAAAAAAGTTTATCAGAAAGTTTACCCAACATGTTTTGCTTTAATTTTTTTTTTCTTAAGCACAAAGTATTATCTGTAGATAATGAATTAAACTGATTGTTTCTGGTCACCTTCAAAACTTTAGAACTAGTAGATCTCATCCTCTCACATCTCCATTTTGTTCATAGATTGGAAGAGGAAACCAAGCTTTCCTACTTTGTCAATTCCCAGTTGGTTTCTTAACGTTGAATGAACTAGTCATTGAACTGAACTAGTCGAATAAACTGAAAATGAAGAAAATATTTTCTCTGTATCTGCAGTAGAAGCTACTGCTGTCAAAAACTGGTTTAGCTCTTCAACAAATTCTGGTTCCTGATGCTTAGCCTGTGACTTCCATTAGTTCAATGGTTTGACTTTCTTTAAAATTTAAACAGACATTTTTTCTATCTAAATGATTTAAATAAAGTATACTAAATCTAGCCCTTAACACAGATTGTGTTTCATGACATCTAATTTTAAATAGTTCTTTAAGTAAATCTGTATTTAATTAAAATTTTAAAAATAATAATTGTTGATTGGTTTTTGTCCAACCTGTTTAGGCCAATAGATTCCATTTTCATCCCCAACACAATCCAAAAGCTACTATGTCAGGTAATTCTCACATTCAAACATACGGTGAGAATGGAGGGAGGGAGGGAGGCGGGGGGGGCATTGGTTGCCAATGACAGTTTCCACCACATGGATCAACAACAGGAATTTGAAGAAATCTGGGCTCCATTTTTAGAAATGTTTGATTAAGGAACACTCACAGGCCTACTGAGAAGTCCAGACCTCTTCCTCATTTCCCCTCAACTCTGCACCCCTTCTTTTTCCCCTTGCTTTCACACTTCCCATCCCTGCCTCCCCAGCATTGTGTCTTCCTTGCCCCCTGCTAGTTGTAAAGTATTAATTTATTTGATTTTATAGTTTAATATTTAGGCTGTTAAAATGGTTTTGGCACGTGTATGTTAGCACTATGCCGTACATTACAGATGATAATTTTAAGTTTATAATTTTGATGGGGGTATCTTTTTGAACTGGAATTAAAAATTAATAAAAATATCTTAACAAAATGTTTGTATTCCAGTAGCAACTAGAAATCAGTCTGCATTTTGCTAGGTGCTGTACATAGACATAGTAAAAGATGGTCCTTGCCCTGAAATGCTTACAGTCTAAATAAACAAGACAGACAACGGGTAGGAGACTGGAGGTATTCTTTTTTTAAACAGATACAGCTCTGAGACAGAGAGGGATTGAATGCCTAGACCAGGGTCACACAAGCAGTCTGTAGCAAAGCCAGGTATTAAATCCCAATCTTCCAAATCCTAGTCTGCCAAATTAACTATAAGGCCACTCTTCTTCTCTAATAGGGCTGTCGCGGTGCAGGACTCACCCCTGCGGTGCCTCCTGCTGGTCATCTCAGAGAATTAGCATTTCCAGCCTCTGGAGCGCCCTCTGCAAGCTGGTGTCCCACTGCCGCTAGCCCCCCGTGTCCCTCCCAGGACCCAGTGCCCCTTGTCTTGGGGTGCTGCCCGCTGGCAATACCCCCATAGTCTCAGGGTCTCTCCACCCAGGGGAATCCCCAACCCTCTATCCCCACCTTGCCTCAATCGTGGGCTACTGCCAGTCACCATCTAGCCCCTGCTTACTGGAGCGACTGCAGTGTAAAAGCCACTCATCATAGGCAAGGGGGGTTTGGCCCTGCTGCCTCTGCCTACCCGTGGGCTGTCCCCTGCAACCCAAGTACCTAATTTGCCTTCCACTAGGCCGCAGCCTAGGGGGTTGCCAGGCCAGAGCTCCCCAGCTCCCTTGGCCTTCCCCCAGCCCTGCTCCACTCTAGGTACCTTCTCTCAGCTCCCTGTAGCCAGGTCCCTCCCTCTCAAAGCTAGAAAGAGTCTGTTTCTGGCCCCAGCCCTCTTATAGGGCCAGCTGTGGCCTGATTGGGGCATGTCCCCAGCTGTGGCTGCTTCCCCCAATCAGCCTAGCTTTTCCTTCCCTGCCACAGCTCTCTCCCCGGGCTGTTTTAAGCCTTTTAAGGCAGGAGCAGGTAACCACCCCACTACAAGGGCCTAAATGGGGAACTCTGAATCTCGTTCTGTTCACCAGCCTTCACAAAGACAGAACATTTTTAATACAAGAGGTAGAGAAGCATAACAGGAATGTTACAAGGAAGAGGGAGAAAAATTGTTCTTCCTAACCTCTGAGGATAGGACAAGAAGCAATGGGCTTAAATTGAAGCAAGGGTGGTTTAGGTTGGACATTAGGAAAAACTTCCTAACTGTCAGGGTGGTAAAGCACTGGAGTAAATTGCCAAGGGAGGTTGTGGAATCTCCATCATTGGAGATTTTTAAGAGCAGGTTAGACAAACACCTGTCAGGAATGGTCTAGATAATACTTAGTCCTGTCATGAGTGCAGGGGACTGGACTAGATGACCTCTCGAGGTCTCTTCCAGTCCTATGATTCTATCCCCAGGATGTGCATCTTCTAATTCCTGTGTATGTTTCTCCATGCCCAAAACTCCAGCACATATTGATAGAAATAGTGAAGGACTAGGCAGAATAATGCACTCTGACTTCAGTCCTCTAGCTTTCCAACATATGGTTCGAAATGACTAATGAACTTCCCAGGAGCCTTGGGGAAGTGACTCACATACAGGAGGAGAAGGGAGAAAACACTGCAGTGAAAGATTCATTAATTGCATATTTGCTGTTAAGGAATCCTCCAAAATGAAGGATTTCTGGAGCAAACTGTTAGACTCCTGCTTTTAGGCTGGAAAAAAAAGGAAACAGTGGCCCCTTCAAAAAAGGAAACACATAGCAAGAGCTAAACAGGCCTAGGAAGTTTATAGTCTTGGCCTTCACAACATCCTCTGGCAAAGAGATCCTTGAGAGAGCAGGGAGAAGAGTTGGCAGGAGACAAGCAAATTTGCATTTCAGCAAACAGGTCAGAAGAAAGAACATGGAGCCTTCTTCACCACCAGCCTCCATGTCGCCTTCTTTACTCTTTGAATAAATTTTGCTTTGAGGGGTAACCTTTAGAAGAATCCACTTCAAAAGTTAACTGGACTATAAAAGAAAGGGGCAAAAAACTCCAAGTTATCTCTCTCTCTTTCATCTAAGAAGATAAAGGAACCGCCCCTTTAAATTTGAGTGGAGATCCTGACCTGAGAATTTGGTCAGCCATGTTGCTGGGATCATGTGGTAAGGATCAAGTATCAGGGGGGTAGCTGTGTTAGTCTGAATCTGTAAAAAGCAACAGAGGGTCCTGTGGCACCTTTGAGACTAACAGAAGTACTGGGAGCATAAGCTTTCGTGGGTAAGAACCTCACTTCTTCAGATGCAAGTAATGGAAATCTCCAGAGGCAGGTATAAATCAGTGTGGAGATAACGAGGTTAGTTCAATCAGGGAGGGTGAGGTGCTCTGCTAACAGTTGAGGTGTGAACACCAAGGGAGGAGAAACTGTTTCTGTAGTTGGATAGCCATTCACAGTCTTTGTTTAATCCTGATCTGAAAGGACCTTGACCCAAGCCTAGCTTGTTAAATTGTAGCTATTAGAAAGTGTATTTCTCTTGTAACAATTTCTGCTTCCATGCTGATAATGATTGTTAAAAAAATAATGCATTAATTAAATTTGGGACTGAACTCCGTGGGCAGAATTGTATGTCTCGTGCTCTGTTTTACCCACATTCTGCCATATATTTCATGTTATGGCAGTCTCAGATGACAACCTAACATATGTTGTTTGATTTAAGAACACTTTCACTGCAGATTTGACAAAATGCAAAAGGTACCAATATGAGATTTCTAAAGATAGCTACAGCACTCAACCCAAGGTTTAAGAATCTGAAGTGCCTTTCAAAATCTAAGAGAGACGAGGTGTGGAACATGCTGTCAGAAGTCTTAAAAGAGCAACACTCTGATGCAGAAACTACAGAACCTGAACCACCAAAAAAGAAAATCAACTGTCTTTTGATGGCATGTGACTCTGATGACGAAAATGAACGTGCGTCAGTCCACACTGCTTTGCATTGTTATTGAGCAGAAACCATCATCAGCATGTCCTCTGGAATGGTGGTCAAAGCATGAAGAGGCATATGAATATTTAGCACATTTGGCACATAAATATTTTGCAATGGTGACTACAAAAGTGCCACGTAAACACCTGTTCTCACTTTCAGGTGACATTGTAAATATGAAGCAGGCAGTGTTATCTCCCATAAATGTAAACAAACTCGTTTGTCTTAGCGTTTGACCAAACAAGAACTGAGTGGTCTTGTAGGCTCTAAAGTTTTACATTGTTTTATTTTTGAATGCAGTTATGTAAAAAAAAAAAATTCTACATTTGTAAGTTGCCTTTCATGATTAAGAGATTGTACTACAGTACTTTTATGAGGTGAATTGAAAAATACTATTTCTTTTGTTTCTTTTTTACAGTGCAAATATTTGTAATAAAAAATAATAATACCAAGCGAGCACTTTGCACTTCGTATTCTGTGTTGTAATTGAAATCAATATAGTTGAAAATGTAAAAAACATCCAAAAATATTTAAATAAATGGTATTTTATTATTTTTAACAGTGCAATTAATTGCGATTTTTTTTAATCTCACAATTAATTTTTTTAATCATTGACAGCCCTAATCTAAACTAATCCAATGTTGTGTTTCAACTGAACTATTTGGTAACTCCAGTTAAAATAACAAACTGTTGAATATTGACCTTTTACAGGGCAATGAACCTTTAATATCTGAACTCCCATGAGAGGGCTGGACAGTGCAAAACACAAGTTTTGGGGAAAATTCAGGACTGGGAGTGTGTTGGGGTTACCTTGCAAGTAGTGACCAAAGCTGGTGGAAGCCAGAGAGTGACAGGAGTGTTGCTGACAGACTGCTGGGGTCAGAGCTGCTGGACCTGGGCTGTAGCTATACACAGACACTCAGGGTGTGACTTGTATGCCGGTAGGCTGTTGGGAGTTGCAACAGCAAAGCATTGCGAGGCACCCGAGACTGCAGGGCAGGTGGTGACACAACCCCTCACTGTTCTGGATTGCAGCCCAAAATAGCTTATACAATGGCCATCACACAATGATCTCAAAGCACATTTTGTAGATAGGTAAATATGGCCTTTTTACAGATGGGAAAATTTATCCCCGCAGAAATAAAGAGACTTGACAGGATCCCTTTCAGAGCCAGTGGGAACAGAACCCAGGTCTCTTGCAGAACGCTCCACTCACTTGGCTTTTCTGAGTGGTACAGTTACAAAAAGTAAGTACAAATGTAACACCTGGAACTCTTGATTAAACTTCACAGAAAATGAAATTATTCACAACCTTAACTAGACAGACAGAGCAAAAGGAAAGGGTTTCACAACCACACAGTGGACCAGGAGGTAAGTTAAACCTCACAGCCCTTGGTTTATTTTATGTATGTTGCATATTATTCCACCAGTGTGATATTTCACTCTTCTTTCCATTAAATCTCATCTCATGGCTGCCAAGATCTATCTGAATCACATTCTGTATTTGCTACAGTTTCTAGCTTTGAAGTATCTATGTTTGGTTGCTGTAATATATATATTATGCGCCACGCTAGCCTCTATAAGAATTTTTCCCACTCTGATGAATACCATTTATTACTGTCAGCTAGTTTTGTCCATTTTGTTATATTATCATCCAAGCAATACTTCTCTGATATGTCTTTGAGCTAACTTTGCAGTACTACATTAAAGGCCTTTCTAAAATGTTAGGTGTCGACCACATTCCTTTTACAGGTCTCCCTCCCCCACACTCCAGACTGTTACTATATTGGAAAAGGCTATCAACTTAGCTTGGCACAATCTGTGCTTCACAAACCTGGGTTGGCAGTTACTCACTAAGTTTCTCTGTTCTGCAAATAAACAGAAAGCAATTTAAGGGGTCTATTTTGAAGAGATAATTCTCTCAGGAGCAGTTCTCTTCAAATAGCGGTCAATGGAACAAGCCTGAATTTCAAAATTGTTCATACAGCACTTACGGCTAGGAAAGCAGTTGTGAATGAGCCAGTTATAGCGATGGAAGACTCTAGGGACAGGCTGTTAGAAGCCAGGGTGAATCATTTGCAGAATGATAATTTGAGTTAGTCAGAAAATGGTATTTTCCATGAAACATTTTGAAATGAAAGTTTCTTTTTTGTGTGTGAAAAACTAAACCAAAAGCCAGTGTTAACGTTTTCAGAAACTTCCTTTAACCCAACAAGTACCACTTAAGATCATTATGGTCACTCCTTCCACCAGTATATCGTATACTTGGGTATAATGGTCTTCCTTGTCTAATCCAGAATTCTCAATCTTTTTGCTTTTTAACAATCCAATTATTTGTGACCCAATTATAGGATCTTTTCTTTCTTTATCACAGTAGGCTTTGAAACACTGGACCAAATTCTGCAAAGCTAACTGAGCCAGCTAAGCCCATTGTATTAGAGTGGAGATTCACTCCTGTGGCGGGCATCCTAAATTCATGAGTTCGTTTTAATTTCTCCCTTTTCTGAACGATCTATGAGATGAATCTAGTGGTTATTTTTGATTAATGTTTACTTTTTTGCATGTTATGACAGGGTGGGCTAGGTCTGTATCAAATTATGAACTCAAATTTATATTATGTGTTGAACACATCTCTTGAGCAAGTCAAGCCTATGGAATTTCGTTCCACATGGCTGCCCTGCCCAGGAAAGGCACTTGACGTGTCATTTAAGGACTATCACTGAGAACTCTTCAAGATTACAATTTAAGACCATTAATTTTGAATGACTCAACAGCTGGCCCACCCCCAAGGAACAGTGTTTTTCTACACAACGGCCCACAGATAGCACATGAATGAATGGGGGAAGGGGATGGAGTTTTCCACTTGAAAATATAGCAAGGAGACAGAGACCATCCTTAAGAGCAGGGTTCTGCTCTGTGGAGGAAGGGCAGAATATCACCACATGTAAGCAAAACTGGCAGGACAGGGCTGGAGAGACTCTGCCAAGCTTGAAACACTGACAAACCCAGACTCACCGAAGGGATGTGCTCAGACATGGGGAAGGTGATTCTCAGGGCTTTTGTTGTTTTTCAGACATCTGTAATTGTGAGTGCTTTTGAGATTAATGTCTCTGTTGTTAAGAAATTCCTTTCCTAACCCAAGCCTGCTTTCCCACCACATTGTCCCTGAAGGGGTTAAACTAGAAGCCCAGAGTGCCCACCACCTCAGTGGAGCTTTCAGGGAGTGTGTGTAAGTGGAGGAGGGGAGCACTTGGAAGGTCTGAAGCACTGGCTTCAGGATCTGGGGAGGCTGGATTGCAGAATCCCTTTTCCAAAGAAGTATGTCAGAAAAACGGTTTGAGTCTGGCAGCGTGCCTTACAGACCCAGAGCTAGAAAGAGTAACTAGACTCTGCCCAGACCCGGTTGTCTTGGCAGCACATGGGACCCAACAACTGGGACCACCCTCGACAGATTGGTGACCACAAAAGTACTGGGCCAGGTTGTAATGCATTTAAAATCAGCAAGTTAAACGAGGAGGGAGAAAGGAGCAGAATGTACAGAGGCAGTGCTAGCTCTCTTGAGCTGCTCAGGGCCCTAAGCAATTGTTTAGTTTGCTGATGCTTAGCGCTGGCTCTGACAATGAAGAACAAACATGACAGTGGAGGTCTTGCGGATATGACCATAATGGACTCTGTCTTTATTTTCCAGGTGATGGTTTGAAACTAGTGGGCTTAAGTTCAATAAAGCCCTCAAGGTGCTCACATGGCTGTGGGATTACTTCCATGAGCAAGGGCTGCACAAGCAGGCCCTATCCCATTTTACTTTCCATCCCATCCTCATCACTTTGGGGTCTGTTATTTTTATAATATTTCAGCATGGCTGGGTGTTCTTCTTGTTTTGAACTTTGCACCAAAATTTGTTCTTGAGACCTTATTATAGCAAAATAAAAGACTCATATACCTCCCCCCCCCAAAAAAAATGGGGAGGGAATAGCAGAAGTACAGAAAACCCTAACTAGAGTGGCATTGCCAGCCACCAATTTAATAAATAAATGGTTAAAAACAGACCTCCTAGATGGTTCAGAGATGGAAATGCAATTAATGATTGTTGTATGAGAGTAGCCAGACCAGTTTTAGTAAATATTCAGACCCTCGCAGAGAAACTGTATACACAAGGATTCATTGACTTTATAAATAAGCTTGCTTCTGTGATTAGCACATTCTGTAAAATAGCAGCGTGTATTCTAAGAGGTCAATTTAAGGTTCTTGCCCTTGATAGGGTCATCGTTATATAGCTATGCATCTTGGGCCTGAGTCTTCACTGCCTCGCACCCTGTGTAGTCATTTAACCCCTGTGCAAAGTGGGCTACATTTTGGCCCCAGTCAAGGAGTGCACAACACAGCTCAAGAGAGGATGTGCAAAGATGGCCTTTGCACTCCATTGATTCTGGGCTGGCCGTGTGCTGGGCTGGTCCACTAATGCAGACTTCAGGCTGTTCTAAATTTTTGAGGATACCAGTAACCTGAATGGCAGGATACCAGTAACCCTGATATAGCAGTCAGGGATCAGTTAGATGTAAGAAAGCCCCAACCACCGCCTCTTTGCTCTTGCCATCCCCTCCCACCCCCCCGCACCTTTGTAGCAAGGAGGAGAGGCTGAGCTGATGAAGAAGCCACTAAACCCTAGCTCTTTGCCACCACAGGCTCCCCCTACAATAGGATGGTTCTCCTAGAGCCATATACTATGGCTTCAGGGTGCAAATCAGCTATTAGGTAACATAGAATCCAAACTAGTGAGTGCAAAGTAGATGTAAAATGCTTCCATGCAGTGGGAGTGGGGAATCCTGATTGGGTACTGCTTTACACCCATTTTTAGACCTCCCAGCAGTCCTGCTTTTCACAGGACTGTCCCAATTTGCCCCACAAAACCCATCGTTCCAGTTGAAGCAGCTCCTATCCTGCAGGGCTAGCTGGGCTTGGCTTCCTGCTCTGGGCACTGTGACCTACTTCTGGCACACAGGGTCACAGCACTGCTCAGGTTTGACCTGGCCTGCTTATCAGGGGCAACCAGGCCAAATTTGTGTGAGTGGTACTGTGACACTGTGCCACGGCTAAGTCACAATGCTTTAAGTGGGGACCCAAGTCCAGACAGCCCCATGGGACAAGAGCTGCAGGAGCTGCCCCTGTGGGGTGAGTACAGGGCCAGCTCTCTCTACAACCCCCACCCTGGGCCTCTCATCGCCCCACAGGCAGCATACGATCCATCCCTCCAGGCCCATTTTAGCCACTTGACATGTTGGGAGGTATGTACTTTGCACAGGTGTGGATGACTACACAAGGGGCAGGATGCTGGAAAATCAGGCCTCACATCTTGTTTGATATAAAATGGGAAAGTTAAAAATGAGAGTCAATATAAATTCAGCAAAAAGGATAAATAAGAAACAAAAAGGTCACCTGCAGCTACATCCATGTTTATTTAATAAATATTTTTCTTATTTGGGGGCTTTAATTTTAAGGATGTGATCTATTCTTTCTGTATGATTATCTGCTTAATTTTTTTTCTAGTCAGCAACACATCTCATAAAATTTTAATATTTTTAAAGGTGTGTCTTTCTCCACTGTTTATATTGTGGGTCTAGGATTCTACATATTTTAAATGCATTACCCACCCTTGAAATTGGCTGCTAAATGAACAAGAGTGCTTCAAGTCTCTGTGATGAATGTACAAGTCTGAAGAATCCAGACTTCACTTCTTTAATTGACCCAAACAGCTCCCCATCTGATTTACTATGATGAGCCCATTGCTTCAGACACATCACATCACCTAGTCTGCTTAGCTTCACTCTTCTTGCTTTCCATGGGGTGACCCTTTCAGTTGCTTGCACATTTTAGATTAGGGGCCTTTAGTTTGTCTTCTGAATAGCTCATATTTGCAGCTTTTAAGGCATATGTCCTTTTGACTCCATCTTCCTAAAGGATAGCCATTTTGGTCATACCTACTTGCTTTTTCTAAACCACAAAACACAATTCTGGGTCTCACTGTAATGGCAGCATTTCTGCTACTTAGCTACCTTCTCCAGACCTATATTTTCCTCCCTACATCCCTTCTGCTGCTACATCCCTTCTCTTTAGGGATGTTTTTATTTTCCAGTGCTTACTCCTCTTCAGTCTTCACTGATGTAGATACCTTCCAGACTCTATTAAATGAAGAGGACTTCTGCTCATTCAATAATTCATGTCTTCACCAATAATTTCAATAATTTATTTCAGACAGTTTCACACTCTTGGTCCCCATAAGAGGCATAAATATCTCTTCATTCAATTTCCAAAGATGCATTTGACTGGTGCTGGCAGGAGGCTTTAAGCTGAGCTTTACTTTATTATATTTGTATGTATTATTTATATAAGGCTAACAGCATGCTGTGCACACCCTACAGAAAGGTATGAAAGCCCTTCACCCCAGAGACTTTACAGTCTAGATAGACCATGTACAAATAAAGTAAGTGGGGATGGGAACCAAAAGAGTAGTACCAGTGAATGGTCTATCTAGTAATGCTTCTCGATAGTACCATGATTACTGCTTGAATAGTTGTAGAAGATTTTTAAAATATTAGTTTAAGATTTCCGAGTGCAGGACTTGAAATCATCAGACTTTTGGAAACAGGATGTTTTAAAAGAGGAACTTGGAGGAATGATTGAACATGTGGCAAACCAAAGCAGGTGAGGGATTTCAGAAACCCTATGGAAGAATATCCAGAGACAAGAGTGAGAGAAGGGTATAAGTTGTGTGTTTTGGCACAGCGAGGTAGAAAAAGATGGGAACAGAGAGGTAGGGACTTAAACATGAATATAAGCAGTCTCAATTTTATGCAGAAGGCAAAGTGAAGCTGGTGAAAGAACCTGAAGAGCAATGGATAGGGGTCAGTGTGGCAGAGAAATGAATACTTTTTACTGCTGCATTTTGAATAGCTTAAAGGGGACCGGGGGAGGGTGAAGGGAGATTCTATGAAGCTACAGAGGAAGAACTTCCAGTTGTCCTAATCAGGGCCGGCTCCAGGGTTTTGGCCGCCCCAAGCAGCCAAAACAAACAAACAAAAAACAAAAAAATCCGCGATCGCGATCTGTGGCGGCAATTCGGCAGAAGGTCCTTCGCTCCGAGCAGGAGTGAGGGACCGTCCGCCAAATTGCCGCCGAACAGCTGGACCTGCCGCCCCTCTCCGAAGTGGCCGCCCCAAGCACCTGCTTGGTAAGCTGGTGCCTGGAGCCGGCCCTGGTCCCAATAACAGTTTAAAAAACTTAAGAGAATATTTTTGTTAACGTGGCATACACAATGTTATAAAAGAGTTGGTTGGCCTTGATTGGGGATGGCTTACATATTTCACTGAGATAATGCAAGCATCTCAAACTCAGGCTGATAAACCATATGGTGCATGCCATACTATAATGAATCCTATTTATAGACACACACATTATTACTTATTTTTACTAAAGTAGCACCTAGAGTCTCCAACAGAGATTAGAGCCCATTGTGCTAGGTGCTAAACATACACACATAGTAAGAGTATTTCTCCACCCACTCCAAGAGTCTGAATAGGCAAGCAAATTAACAGTGAGAGAAAGAAAGTATTTTTGTCCCTATTTTACAGATGGGAACTGAGACACAGTGACGCTTACCCAATTCCCATAAGAAGTCTGGTAGAGCCAGGATTTGAGCCCAGTTTTCCTGAGTTCCAGCCTCGGGCCTATTCCAGAAGACCATCCTTCCTTTCTAAGGGCTTGTCCTCACTACCGGGGTAAGTCGACCTAAGTTACTCTACTCCAGTTACGTGAATAACGTAGCTGGAGTCGGCTTATGTCAACTTGCCCCGGTGTCTTCACTGTGCTGCATTGATGGGAGATGCTCTCCGGTCAACTTACCTTACTCTTCTCAGAGAGGTGGAGTACTGGGGTTGACCGGAGAGCACTCTGCTGGCGATTTAGCGGGTCTTCACTAGACCCACTAAATCGACACTCACTGCATCGATTGCTGCAGCCTCAATCTCCCCGATAGTGAAGACAAGCCCTAACTTTTCTTTTATTCACTCAAACATGCACATACACATGCTCACGGGTCTTGCCATTAAAGCACTGGACTAGGAGATCTGGGTTCAGTTCTTGGCTACGTCACAGAATTCCTATATGAACCTAAGCAATATGTCCAGGTAGTGTAAATCAGCATAGCTCCATTGAAATCAAGGTTCATAGATAGTAATTAGGTCCCTATGCTTATGGGCATCAATATAATGTCCAATAGCGTTACATTGATTTACAACAGGTGAAGATTGGGCTCTCTTTGCCTCAGTTTTTTCATACATAAAATTTCCACAATGATACATGTCTCCATCATAAAGCACTTCAGGGAGCTTAGGTATTATGATTAGATTGTAAATCCTTCAGGACAGGGAATCTCTTATGTGTATACTCAGTCCCTGATTTTTCAAAGATGCTGATCACCCACAACTCCCATAGATTTCAAATAGTGCTGCAGGTGCTCAGAACTTCTGAAAATTGGGCCCCGTGTATATATATGTGTGTGAATAAAAAAGAGAGACTAGATTTCATACCCAGACTATTGATACACTGTAGAGCACTGATGAGGGGTTGGAACTGAAACATCCTTACAGCCTGGTAATCAGAAGTATGTCTCTGGTACTCAAACAAGAGGGAGGGAAAGCCTTGCTGTACTTTTTAAAACTAGCTCTGTTGTTGGCTATGGAAAGCTACTGGAGTTACTTGGCTTCTGCTGATAGGTCACTCTCTTCTGAAAGGTTTTGAGTAAGTTCAGCCCCACACCAATAACAAATAGATATACCTAATGCTACTGAATGTAAATATTATTCTAAGTCACTTTTGTCTAGTTTTCATGAGGCCTTATCTTGAACTATCCATGTTTGTGAATCCCTCTGCCCAAGAGTTCTGCAGGTGGCCTATCTCACAGTGCTATTAGAATGCTAATTGCCTACCAGGAAGAGTCAAAAAAAACCATTCACTGCACTCAGATCACCTTTGAATGTTTTCCTGCTAGTGGAAAGTAGTTTTATTTCTCTCCTATTCCTTCTGGGTGTGGTGGCTCTCTGAGACTTCTTCAAACAGGGACCTTTCTTTCAGAGGCAGCAAGGGCTACAGAAAGCTGGACAAGTCTCTCTAAACCCACGAATTCAATTCAGATAGTCATAAGCATGATATAAACTCAGACGGTGTTAGACTGAGATAGACACAGTGTCTTTGATAGGAGAGAAATTAGAGCCAGAGGAAGATAAAGTGCTTCTGCCTCCCACAAGGGATGAGAAGAACACTCCTGCAGAGCACTCCTGGCTGTTCTGGCTCTTTCAAGGAACAGAGCTCTTTTAGCACTGGTCCTAAGAGTTTGATCCACAGTTCTTACCAGGCCATTTCTTAGCTAAGCAATGGTGTTCAGATACCTCTTTCCAACTATTCCCTTGTTGAGAAATTCCAATCAGACCTACCTTAGTAGGAGACAAGGGGCCAAATTCAGAAGGGATGGATAGGGTACTGTAAGTTACACAACGGTAAGTTGTGTTCAGCCACCAGCTAACCTGGTGGCTGAACTTTGTGATTTTGTCCTCACCCACAACTATTTCACATTTGGGGACAATATATACCTTCAAGTCAGCGGCACTGCTATGGGTACCCGCATGGCCCCACAATATGCCAACATTTTTATGGCTGACTTAGAACAACGCTTCCTTAGCTCTCGTCCCCTAACGCCCCTACTCTACTTGCGCTACATTGATGACATCTTCATCATCTGGACCCATGGAAAAGAAGCCCTTGAGGAATTTCACCATGATTTCAATAATTTCCATCCCACCATCAACCTCAGCCTAGATCAATCCACACAAGCGGTCCATTTCCTGGACACTACTGTGCTAATAAGCGATGGTCACATCAATACCACCCTATACCGGAAACCTACTGACCGCTACACTTACCTACATGCCTCCAGCTTCCATCCAGGACACACCACACGATCCATTGTCTACAGCCAAGCTCTAAGATATAACCGCATTTGCTCCAATCCCTCGGATAGAGACAAGCACCTACAAGATCTCTATCAAGCATTCTTAAAACTACAATACCCACCTGCTGAAGTGAAAAAACAGATTGACAGAGCCAGACGAGTACCCAGAAGTCACCTCTTACAAGACAGGCCCAACAAAGAAAATAACAGAACACCACTAGCTGTCACCTTCAGCCCCCAACTAAAGCCTCTCCAGCGCATCATCAGAGATCTACAACCTATCCTGAAAGATGATCCTTTACTCTCACAGATCTTGGGAGACAGACCTGTCCTCGCTTACAGACAACCCCCCAACCTAAAGCAAATACTCACCAGCAACCACACATCACTGAACAAAACCACTAACCCAGGAACCTATCCTTGTAACAAACCCCGATGCCAACTCTGTCCACATATCTATTCAAGTGACATCATCATAGGACCTAATCACATCAGCCATACCATCAGGGGCTCGTTCACCTGCACATCTACCAATGTGATCTATGCCATCATGTGCCAGCAATGCCCCTCTGCCATGTACATTGGCCAAACCGGACAGTCTCTACGCAAAAGAATTAATGGACACAAATCTGACATCAGGAATCAAAATACTCAAAAACCAGTGGGAGAACACTTTAACCTGTCTGGTCATTCAGTGACAGACCTGCGGGTGGCTATATTACAACAGAAAAACTTCAAAAACAGACTCCAAAGAGAGACTGCAGAGCTAGAATTGATATGCAAACTAGACACAATTAACTCCGGTTTGAATAAGGACTGGGAATGGCTGAGCCATTACAAACGTTGACTATCTCCCCTTGTAAGTACTCTCACACTTCTTATCACACTGTCTGTACTCGGCTAGCTTGATTATCACTTCAAAAGTTTTTTTTTTTTTTTTTTTTTTTCTCTTAATTAATTGGCCTCTCAGAGTTAGTAAGACAACTCCCACCTGTTTATGCTCTCTGTATGTGTGTATATATATCTCCTCATTATATGTTCCATTCTATATGCATCCGAAGAAGTGGGCTGTAGTCCACGAAAGCTTATGCTCTAATAAATTTGTTAGTCTCTAAGGTGCCACAAGTACTCCTGTTCTTCTTCTTACAACGGTAAGTGAGTGTAAGTGTGTCTAAAAGAGTCTAAGCTATAGGCCAGAAAAGGGTATCTGAAGCGGTCAGTTAAATTTAACGAGCTGCTTTAACTCACACTTTAAAACATTTTTGTTGGTTGCTTTTCTGATTACAAACCTTTCTGAATGTCATGAGTGTGTAAATTACACCACCTTAATACTCAGATTCCCTAACACCCACTTACTGATGTGTTAGGCCTTTGCAGCAGACACCCTGCCTGCCAGAAACAAAATAATGAATAGCAATAATAGATGCCCCTCCTCACTCATCATCTCTGAATTTGGCCCAAGGCCTCTAAGGACTTTCTTCTGTCAGTTATTAATTACAACATGTGAGACATACCATTATCCCCATTTTTTCCCTGAGCTTTCTAGGCCAATTCTGACTGATCTCTCTCCATAACATAAATGGCTTCCAAACCATGAGTCATTTTGCTTAGTTTTGTCTGCACCTTTTCAAGGTCAGCAGTTCTTCTCCCTGCTGTAAGGTGATGAGAACTGCATGCAACATTTGTCGTCTGCCAAGTGTTACACCAGAAGTCATACAAACATGGGAGGTAATGAAAACATATCTGCTTTATCTCAGGCCATGCAATAACTACATTGAATGCATCTCCCTGCTCTCTAGCGCCACCTACAGAAACGTTAGTCGATGAACTCTACCTGTACGTGAGATTCCCCACAACGTTCAGGAATATTTTATTCACAATGGTTTCAACACAAGATCATAGCATACGTCTTGTGAAAACCTAAATGGTAAGTGCACAATTACTTTGCATCATTATACTACCCCCTTGCATCCGACAATTCTGTCTTAAGTGTTTACACTACTGTAATAATCTTTGTACAAAATACACCATTTGAGGTACCATTTGAAAACTAACAACTCACTTGTCAATAATATCATGGTGAGATGTGTGAGCAATATTATATGTAAAGTTATGAACATAAGCAGAAATGATGACTGAAATGTGTTTACCAAACAAATCTGGGGAGGGGCTAAACCTGTTCCTCAAAGACAAAGGACAAACTAATGCTTCTAGCCAGGTGCCTTCAAAGTTGATTGGTGATCACCAGTCAAGTGTCCATTCTTTGGCAACAGAGGGGAACAGGAACACATCCATCTGCATTTTAACAAACAACAGCAGGAACCTCTTTCACCGGGAGACTCCATGTCTCTGTCCTCGGAGCAGGAAGAAACTTTATCTAGGAGTAACCCTCAGGGAAATGGGTTTCAGAGCGGCAGCCGTGTTAGTCTGTATCAGCAAAAAAAAAAAAAAAAAAAAAAAATGAGGAGTCCTTGTGGCACCTTAGAGGCTAACAAATTTATCTGGGCATAAGCTTTCGTGGGCTATAACCCACTTCATCAGATGCATGGAGTGGAAAATACAGTATGCAGGGAAATGCATTTCAAAGGGGGACTGGACAAAAAGCGAGGGGCAAAACCACCCCAGATATTCTCTCTTTCTTTATATCCCCCTCTCTCTTTCACTTAAGAAGAAGAAAGGAAGCAGCCTTTGGATTTTGGGAGGTGTTCTGACCTGAGAATTGGGTCAGCCTGTTGATGGAAACATGTGGTAAGGATTCTACCTTGAACCATGTCTAGTTTGTTAAATTTCAGTTACTAGAAAACATTTTCTCTTTATTTCTCTTGTAATGAGAGGCAGTGCTAGAGGGTGGTTTGCAGGGGCTATTCCCCCCCCAATGCATTAATCCCCCCCATAACCACTCCTCCCAACAGTGGCTATAGGGTCTGGTATGTACAACCTACTTGAATGCTACACACACAGTAGCTGAGGGTACCTGAGGATATAACAAGAGATCCAGTGCTCTCACTCATGTGGCACAGAGTAGCAAAGGCGGGGAAGCTCCCGGTCTGGCCTCCAATCACAGCCCCAGTTGCTCTTCACATGGGCTAATCAAGGGATGCACATTTAAACACCCTTCATGGTAGGAAGCAATGCACACTTGGATGGTTCAAATGCAACAGGGGAAGGCAGGATGTTCTCTTGCACACCAATCAGAAGACCAAAGGCTTGATAGGCAAGTGGAAGTGCCAATCAGGCAGCGGAGAGAGGCTCAGTGCATCTCTTTGACTCAGTTGGCTACACTGAATCTCCATGAAGGTTGTTGGAGGGGTTCCCCACCTCCTGCCAGGACATCTTTGATTCGGGTTTGGCTCTGCTCTCAGGGCCATGGCTAAAGGTACCTGCCCTGACAGGTGCTGGGGAGGATATGTTATGGAGGGTTCAAGGGGATGTAGAAGCTGTGTGAATTGGGGGGGGGGCTAGATATGAGCAAGGTGCATGTGTAGGCTGGGCCTTATGGGGTCCTAGGGTTCTGAGTTATATCATGGGCTGCGGATGTGTGTCTAGGATTCGCAGGGCTCTTTTAGGGGGCAGAGGGGAGGGAACATGGAGTGCATGGTTTGGTGGAGGCACATGGGGGATTGTGGGGTGTTGGAGTTCTTCTGAAGAATGCTGAAGGGTGGGTATGAATGGAACTGGGGTTCTTATGGGGATGTGGGCTACATAGAGGGTGGGTGTGACTTGAGGTGTGGGGGTGGTAATGGGGCTCTATAGAGGGCTGGGTTCTGGTGGGTGTGACTTAGGGGTGTATGAAGGGCTGGATGATCCTGGTGGGTGGTAATGGGTGTTGGGGGGTGGATGTTTTAGGGTACGGGCAGTGTGATTTAGGGATATTTTGGGGGCCCATGGGGCATGTTTTGCGGTATGGGAGGGGGGAATGAGACACCTGCTCCCTAAGCTGAGGCTGGCTCGTCCCCTCTGCTGCTGCCCTGTTCTCCCCTGGGGACAGCATGTCCTTGAAAGGGGGAAGGGGTTGGCACTCCTCCCCTGTGCAGGATACGTGCTGGGCCGGGAATCAAAGAGGCTAGGCTTCCCTCGCTGCACCGAACCCTTTATATATGGCACAGAGGGTAGAAGCTCCAGTCGCTGCTGGGAACTGAAGAGGGCAGCCATGCCAGGCATGGTTCTAACACCCCCATCTCCTGCTCTCCTGTAGGCAAGAACATGTCCAAGCCCCGGGAAGCAAAGAAGAGGAGGTGGCTCTGGAGAGCTCCGGCCCCAGCGAATATATGTTTAAGAATTTACAGTAAATCCTGTCAAGAGCGACCACTCCTGAGAGCTGGCAAAAGTAATTGCTAGTAAAAGGTTGTCTCTCTTCAAAGGTATAGTATTGCCACCCTTACTTCTGTGCAGCTGCTGGCAGTGGCACTGCCTTCAGTGGCACTGCATCTGGCCAACAACCACCACTCCCTGACTACCCAGCTCTGAAAGCAGAGCAAAGAGGGGCAGCTGCTGGTCGGGAGCCCAGCTCTGAAGGGAGTTGGAAAATGTGGTCGCTGGTCGTAGATGGCAGGTGGTCGTTCTTCATAGTTTCATCATAGCTAAATTATGGGGGTAAAGTTCCATGGCCTCTGTACATGTCGCTCGTACTAAGTGGTCTCTTTTCAGAGGTGGTCGTTAAGATAGCTTTTACTGTACTTGTATTTACATCTTGGAAGGGTAACAGCCCTCCTGTGTACAATACTATAAAATCCCTCCTGGCCAGAGACTCCAAAATCCTTTTACCTGTAAAGGGTTAAGAAGCTCAGGTAACCTGGCGGACACCTGGCCCAAAGGACCAATAAGGGGACATGATACTTTCAAATCTTGGTGGGGGGAAGGCTGTTGTTTGTGCTCTTTGTTTTGGGGGAGTTCGCTCTTGGGACTAAGAGGGACCAGACATCAATCCAGGCTCTCCAAATCTTTCTGAACAAGTCTCTCGTATTTCAAACTTGTAAGTAAACAGCCAGGCAAGGCGTGTTAGTTTTATCTTTGTTTTCTCAGCTTGTAAATATATCTTTTACTAGGGTGTTTACTTCTGTTTGCTGTAACTTTGAACCTACGGCTAGAGGGGGGTCCTCTGGGCTCTCTAAGTTTGATTACCCTGTAAAGTTATTTCCCATCCTGATTTTACAGAGATGATTTTTACCTTTTTCTTTAATTAAAAGCCTTCTTTTTAAGAACCTGATTGATTTTTCCTTGTTTTTAGATCCAAGGGGGTTGGATCTTGATCCACCAGGAGTTGGTGGGAAAAAAGAGGGGGGATGGTTAATTTCTCCTTGTTTTAAAATCCAAGGGGTTTGGATCTGTACTCACCAGGGAATTGGTGAAGAGTCTCTCAAGGCTACCCAGGGAAAGGAATTAGCACCTTGGGAGTGGTGGCAGTGGACCAGATCTAAGCTGGTAGTTAAGCTTAGAAGTTTCATGCAGGCCCCCACATTTGTACCCTAAAGTTCAGAGTGGGGAAGCTGCCTTGACACCCCTGTAAGTAGTCGCTTGTACTAAGTAGTCTCTTTTCAGAGGTGGTTGTTAAGACAGGTTTTACTGTACTTGTATTTACATCTTGATTTTTGCTACCTGTCAAATGCTGTTTTTGTGCTTTACTGGCAGTGTTTTATTTGTTTTGTGCTTTGGGTGGGGGGGTGTTGTATTAATTGGGAGTTGATTTAATTATGATCCAAATTGCTTTTGTTACTTTAACAAAGATTGTGGCTCATATGGGTGCACAACAGTCCCTGGAAGATTGACTCCCCCCCCCCCAAAAAAAAACTTTAAAAATGTTTTGAATTGTATGTATTTAATTGGGTTTTGATTTGACTGGAATGAAAATATGGGTTCAATAAAATAGGGGGAAAAGGTATACTTAGTTTTGGTCAGTTGTTTATTTTAGTTTAAATAGTAGTGTGCATGTGTTTTGTTTTCTTTGCATGTGTAATTTTAAAATACAATACAGTACATTCTCTAATTTAAAGTAATTAGCTATTAGTATTATTTAACCAGTAATTTTTCCCAGAAGTTTGCATTTGGTTATTGATATAATTGTTAATATTATTACTATTTTATTTATTTATTGGTTTAGGATTTTTTTCCCCTATTGATTTTCCATGAATAAATGGTGCATCAGTGAGCTCCCATAGATGACGTTTAAAATCAGTGGGTCTGTGTATATTTTTATTCTCCTTTGGAGAATAACAGATAAAGCACATGTTTAACTATGTATTGTTAAAAATAAATAAATGTGTGCCCACCATACGTATATCACAGCCCCCCACTATTTTCTATCTAGCCCACCACCACCACCCCACTAGGAAGAGGCTGGTGCTGCCCGTGCTCATAACCATTTCTGACTTTAATGCCGTATACTTGTACTCACTTAAAATCTCTCTCTTTGTAGTTAAATAAACTTGTTTTATTCTTTAATCCTAACTAATCCAGTGTTGTGGTTAAACTGAGCTGTTTGGGTAACACCAGTTAAAGTAGCCAGGTTTTGTATATTGACCCTTGGGGCAACAGATCTGTAATATCAGAACTGTCCAGAAGATGGCTGGACAGGATAAACAAGTTTTGGGGAAAATTCAGGATTGGGAGTGTGTTGGGAATCACTCTGCAAGTAGTAACCAAGGCTGGTGGAAGCCAGAGTGTGACTGGAGTGTTGCTGCTAAGCTGCTAAAGTCAGAGTTGCTGTAGCTAACACAGACACTTGTGGTGTGACCTGCATGCTGGGAGGCTGATTGTGAGTGACCATGTTGGAGCTATAACAGTGTAACAGAGCGGGACTCACCCCTGTGGCGCCTCCTGTCGGTCATCTTGGGAATTAGCTCTTCGACCCAGGAGCGCCCTCTGCAAGCCAGTGTCCCACTTCCCGCTGGGTCCCGAGTCCCTCTTGGACCCGGGTGCCCCTTTCAGACTGGGATGCTGCCCCTCCAGTACCCTGCGGTCTCACTGGGTCTCCCCCATCCCCTATCCCCACCTCGCCTCAGACATAGGCTACTGTCCGTCACCAGCTAGCCCCCGCTCCCTGGGGCAGACTGCAGTATAAGCCACTCATCACAGGCAAGGAGGGGTTTGGACCTGCTGCCTCAGCCTAGTCTTGGGCTGTCCCATATAATCCCAGTACCTATTTTACCTTATACAAGACCGCAGCCTGGGGGTTTCCAGGCCAGAGCTCCCCAGGCCTTCTCCCGGCCCTGCTCCAGATTAGGTACCTTATCTAGCTCCCCAGCAGTCAGGCCCATCTCCAGCCAGAGAGAGACTGTCAACTCCTAGCTTCACTGGCCTTTATAGGGCCAGCTGGACCCTGATTGGGGCATGGCCACAAATGAGGCTGCCTCCCTAATCAGCCCAGTCTAGGCTCCCAAGCCCCAGCTCTCTTCAAGAGTGGGCTTTTAACCCTTTCAGGCCAGGGGCGGGTGACCACCACTCTACAAACAGCAAAACATTGTGAGGCATTCAAGGTTGCAGGGCAAGTGGTGACACAACCCCTCACTGGACTGGATTGCACCCCAGAAGGTGATATTTACATGTTCGTTTTCTACACAACTTCACCAGTTTATGGTGACATGTTTGCTCCCCCATGCACTCATGTTTCCCCCTTCATTTAACACACAGCTAAGACTCTCTCCAATACCCATTAATTCCAAGTCAGGCACCTCCGCTCCTCTAATCCCTCCACTCTCCCTCCCCCGCCACCCACATATACATTTTGATGTGTTACTGACTCCAGCAAGGCTACGCCCTTTTTGGTGGAGAGCATGTTAACTGCTTTTTCATGACAACACTCATTAAAGATCTATTATAAGTCAGCTCGATGGTCAGAACTCTGTTTATTCTGTATGAGAACTTCAGTGGAACTTGTTCCAACTGTATGCATTCATCATCTTACAGTTGATGAGAGAGACAGAGATTTTTGTTTTGCCTTACCCTAAATAAACACTCTGAAGAAAGGAGATACAAAATAAATAGTAATGAAGAAGCCAATAAAATATTAAGAGGAAACTTGGAATGTCTGACATTGCATAGTGTCTTCCAATCAACTGGGGTGAATTTCTTAAATTCTTCTTTAAACTGTGATACAAGTTACCAAACATTAATTTCAATCAATATTTAGAAGTAATAAAAAACTAAAGAGAATCAAAGAAAGCTGTTAAAAAGGAAGTAAGATCACAGTTCCGATCAATGCTGGCAGAGCTCTCAGATGGACTGCGTTACATGGGATCTCATGCACAGTGGTTAAAGGAGATGGAAACAGGAGGGGGAGCTCTCACCACTCCAGGCACAGAAGCAGGGTTGACTTTGAGGAGAGCTGCATAGCCAAGACAGAGAGAGGAAGAAGAGTTCCCCTCTGCTTTTAGCAGAGGTCCCATTAGACCTTACTTTTAACTCCTGCTCAAACATTGCAGCTAGTTCCATCTCCCTGTCCTGCTATTGGAAAAATGAGGCATCTTTAAGAAATATACTAGTAGTTTTTAAACTGCAATATGTGTTTTAACTGTGTACATTTCTTACTGATAAGATTTGATTTTTTGGGGGGAAAGGTTTTTATGTTTTTATGATCCACAGGACTGGGTGACACCAGTTCAGGGTAACAGCACCTGAATTCTCCCTCTATGGTCCAGCAAGGGCACCAACTCCAGGCTCCTCAGTCATCACTGCTTTTGGATGGAGATACATGTCTATCTCCCTCCTAACCAGAGTATTTCCAGGCTGCACAGTCCCCTGACTATACTGTGATATCCCCAGCAAAAGACAAATTGCCTAAGCGGGTCTGCTTCGCTTCTCTCCTCAGAGACAGTACATTGTGTATTTGCCACATATACAGCTCTTTCTAAGCAAGCACTTTTATTCTTAAGGTAAAAGCATTACAGAGAAACATAAAAACAATAAAAGCACCTACACACATGCTAATAAGCTTACCAGAGATCACCCTCCTGCCCCCAACTCCAACAAGGACTGTGGTTAGTGATTAGTCCTTCAAACCCCATACAGGAGGTTTTTCCTGTGGTCCCAAGTTCTTCATAGCTTCTGTCAGAACAAGAACTCTGAATCTTATGGGGCCTCAGTAGGCCCGAGGCCTGCCAACCCTTCCCTAAAAATTGGAGCCCCCCCTTGGAGCAGAAGTCCTGTCCATTTGCTAGATGAGAATGAAGCCAGGCTATTTAACTAGAAATGTTGGTCCCTGGACAATCCAGTTTGAACCAGCAAGCCTTTCTCGAGCTAATGGTGCCTCTCTGAAGGTGTTACAAATTGAGTGAATTTGCCTAACCACCTTGCACTCTTCTTAGTTCCTGGAGGGCTGTGATCCCCCTCTCCCATAAACATTTGCATTTTTAATCCAATGAACTCCTAAAATACTTAAACTTAATTCCACAAGGTTTGTCCAGGATATGGCGGAATATTGCCCCATCTGTCACAGTGGACCTGTCGACTGGTAGACAAGAGAAGGAAGTCTTCCTCTTGCAATTATGGGCCTCCCACTCCTCTCTTCCCCAGGCAGCAGACAGAGGCCTGACAGGAGAGGAACTTCCAGTAGTTTTCAGACAGGGCAGGGGTGAAGACATGAGAAGCAGCTCAGCTAGCACCATTTACATAAGAAGGAAGGGGTGAGGAGGAAGCAGACCCTGGCCTGATCTACTGAGCATTTCTTAGCTTTTCTAACCCCATCCTGTGAATAATGTGTTGGTCCAGGAACTCCCTCCCATCCTTGCCTCTTGGGCAGTTCCCTTCCATCCCTCCCAGGCCTGCCTCTGCTCTTTGCCAGGGGGGGCAGAGAGAGAGGGAAGCAAGGGCCCAAAGACACAACAGGAGGATCATCTTCTGGGAGTCCTTGGGCCCAGGGAGGAACACAACCCCAAGATAGGGAAGGCCCAGCTATCATGGCATAAATGATGGAGACAAGGAGTTTGAATTAATTGGGGGACCTCCTACTGGAATGAATCAGCAGTCAGTAGGAAGTGGGAGCAAGGAAGGTTAGGCAGGTGGGTGGCCTTACAGTATGAATTTAGGGGTAGCCTGAGTGGCAACAACCCCACCCTCCCTAAGCCCTCATCTTTCTAGCATCCCATGAGAAGCCCAGGCTAAGACCCCCTCTCCCAACAGCCTGGGGAGGGATCCTGCTACCTGGGTCCAACTATGAACTGTGTAACACCTGGGGTTGGTTGTGTGTTACCTTATGACTGCTGGGTTATAATAGTTAAAATATAAACCACATTGCTTATAAACTCTTAGGGGTAGGGATTGTCTCTTTTGTGTATTTGTATCGCATCTGGACCAATGAAGCCCTTGGGCACTACCATAATATAAACATTTAATAATAAAAACCCTGTTTTTAAGGATATTATCTCACTGCATGACTCATATAGGCCACTTATAACATCTGTGTACGGTACTGGCCCATTGCTACTCCCTACTCTTTAACAAACCTCTTTTGTGAAGCCACCAGATTATTCTCTGGCTTCACGTTGTCTCCATTTCTATGTATTATTCTGTATTTTGCCTAGAGAGGACATTTTAGTGGATCTCCTGTGCATGCTCATGTGCTGCTGCCCTTAAAGGGACTGAATAGGAGAAGGAGCTGCTTCTGAGATTGAAGACACAAGTGCCGAACCTCTACAGCAAAAGTGATCACCCAGGCAGACCTAGCCCATCAGATCTGGTATCAAAAGGCTGTAAGTGTATGTAGGGGGTGTTTCTGAGCTTTGCTATGCCCTTATTTGGTTACCACAATAACAGACCATAGTCCACTCAGAGCACAAGACAGACTACTTGAAACTAGCAGGCTGGGATTCTTCACTAGAAGAGGCTGATCTCTTCACAGAGATCCTTGTACAAGACTATTTATTTGGCCAACAACAACACATCAGATAGGGAAGACCTGAGGTACAATTTTCAGAAGTGCTTAAGTGACTTAGGAGCCCTATTTTCAAAATGCCTTCAGCACTTTAGAGCCTAAATCCCATTGACCTTCAATAGGACTTAGAAGCCTGTGTAGTTTTTAAAAAGAGGACATAGACTCGTAAGTCATGTAAGTGCTTTTGAAAATTTTATCCTGCAACATATTTTGGAAGCGGGTTCAGGTCAGAGGACCACACAGGATGAAGCAGTATCAGAGTGCTTACGGTCTTTGCCGATGCAGAATAAAGCACAACCTCATTCTGTGAGCAATATCTATATCCTTTAAGATCAGAATATGCCAGGCAGTATTCTTCTGACACAATGCAAATACATAATACACTACTTGTATTTTCACTTTGCTGTGTTCCTTTTTAAAGTTATTTCAATAAAACTGGAGGTTATATGAATGATTCTGTAAGCAATTAATATAACTCCAGAAGCCAATTCAACTCATCTATATAGTACATTATTACTATTATTTATTATAGTAGTGCTTGCAGGCCCCAATCAGGGCCCAACCTCTAAAATTGCATTGTTATGAGTAATCCACTGTGCAGTAAATATTTAGATTCACTACTGGACCACTGCTCCACCACGAAAGCATGATATACTTCAGCTAATGAGATTGCATGTGGAGAACAGCACCAACGTACTTTCCAGAAAGAAGATTTCTAAGGAGTCCTTTCGAGGTCTGAAATAAAAATGAGGCAACTTTCGTTAACATAAAACGAAGTGTAAAATTAGCTCCATATCTGGAGCTAGCTAATGACAAAGCTTAACTGGAGCACTAATGGGTGAAATCCTGGCCCCATTGAAGTCAATGTCAAAACTCCCATTGCCCTCAGAGGGGCTTTGACTTGCTTCTGAAATATGGATATATGTCTCTCCAAGGGCACATCCCTTTCTGCCTGTGGAAGGGAAGAACAGGACCAAAATTCTGCTCTCCTTGAAGTGCATAGAAACGTACCCAAATGTTTAGTGTAATTTGTTTTAATCTTCAAAAGGATAGCAACTGGCTGAGAAAATTCATAGACTGCAAGGCCAGAAGGGACCACTGTGATCATCTAGTCTGACTTTCTGTATAACACAGGCCACAATATTTCCTCAATGGATTCAAGTCGGAACTAGAACAGATCTTTTAGAAAAATATCTAATCTTGATTTTAAAATTACCAGTGATAGAGAATTCACCACAACCTTTGGCAAGTTGTTCCAGCGGTTAATTACTCCCACTGTTAAAAAATTGTGCCTTATTTCCACTCTGGATTTGTCCAGTTACAAAATGGATCAGGAGGTTTGTTAAACGTTAAACAAGTTATACTCTCTCTCTCTTCTGTTTATTTTAATGGAAGCTTTTTAATCCAAGAACCAAATTCCCATCCTGCAATGTTTCAGTCCCCAAGTGAGTGAATTAGGGGAATTATTAAACTGATAAAATACTTACAGGATTGCTGAATTAGTTTTAACTCTACTGAAATCATCAGTTCTTAAAATAAAAGGAACATCCGGTGGAAACGTATTTTGTCAAAAGAAAAAAAAACCCATGTATCATCTATATTTAGTCCGATTCAGTACAGAAAGTTTCAAAGCAAGACGGAGTAAAGCCCTTAGGCAACGCTATATAAACATATTATTTAGGTTACATTCTGGATCTGATTAATTATAACAAGAGATCAAATGTTAACAACTTAAGAATCTTTACTCCCATCTGCACATATGGAGTACTTTAAAATGAACTATAATTTCAGGGTAATAAATAAGAGCTCTCACCTAAATTATACAAGCATTATCTTTTGGTTGCTTTAAAGGTGACCTTCTAATGCAGAGTTTTTATTGCAGGCTTGTTTGGTAGAAGATGCCCATATATGGCCTATGAGAGAACCAAAGAGGAAAATGATGTCCTTTGCAAGGACATTTAATTCACATTCCTGTTCTGCTTTCTGTATAGCAGTTATGCTTATGACAGGTACACATTCCTGCAGTACTTACTATGCGGTTTATATGGGAAAGACATTCATATTTATTCTTTGCTGAGTACATGACTTGCATTGAAGTGAACAGCACAATAATCCTCAAATTCTTAATACAATAAAGCAGCTGATTTTACAAATTCAGTTTGGGCTTTGAAATCTTTCTTCAATTTGCATGTTCGATTGTTTTAACTACAACAGGAAAAATCACTTAGAGCTCAACAAAAAAATCCCACAATTTTTTTTTATTGTCCCATAACAAATATGGAACAATCATATATGACCAAAATTCAAAACTACGTATTTTGGCTTTATCACATCATAGAGTCACCAGGTTAACAGATAAAAAGAAGAATCCGTGCCAATCCTTCTTATAACCCAATCTCATTCCCGATGGAGGGGGCACCAAAACACAAGGCTGCAATTGCATCTGTTCTCACAAGCTGAGCTACACCTACCTATCTAGGTTTTTATATGGCACATATCTTTATATAGTTAATATTGAAGTGACACAGGCTCCTGATTCTTAACCCCTTTGCCTCCCATGTCCAGAGGCAGATAGAATGGCTCACAACTTCATTTTAAACTTACATTCAAACTGTTCAGCTAAGAGGGGAAACCTGCAAGAAGAGTCCAGGGTCCTGCAGGAGTTAGAGTTGCTGAGCTTGGACTTAATCCTACTCTCATTACAGTCATTCGTGGGAATTCTGCTACTCAGTACTAAACCAAGATCCTAGCACTACTGTAAATGCTCAGCAGCATCCAACCCCTGATCTTTGGCGAAGTTCAGATTTGGATCCAATTCTGGATCAGAATTTGGGCTTATCCCTAATGTTGGCCTGGTCTAGAAACCAATCAGAAGGGATGTGTTGCTGTCTCACTAGCTTCAATGCAAAGTTCAAAGCAGAAGAACAAAGAATTTGTGCCAGGCATCACTGTGGTATTCCAGGTCCTTCTAATTCAGAGGTTATTTTTCTTGACCACCCCCTTATGCTACTGTGTCCCTTGCATATAAATATTTGCACCATCATCAGTAAGTATATTTCACTGTTCAATGTTTGGGAGCGGGGGGTTGTTTTGTTTTTACAAGGGTTTGAACACCAGAGGCTAAAATGCCATCTGTATTACATATACTGCTGGAAGCTTATGGGGGGAAAAAGAAGGGGCATCTGTGATTCAAAATAGATATAAACCCCTAATTCTCCCTTCCAGACCCAGTCCTTCTCCCCACCACACCTCACACCCAAAAGGCAGAGTCCAAATGTTTTTGACTAGCTTTTTAAACAAAAGTACCAAATACATACAAGTTATGACGCTTCAAGTAAAAATAAAACAGAACACATTCTAACTTGCCATTGATCTCCTAAAGTGCTCCACGTATATAACAAAAACAAACACAGCACACACACGCTAGGCATTTTGGCTTACTTAAGCATTTCTCTCTAAGAAATAATTAATACAGACACCAGCACGTCAAGCTGAGAAACACAGACACACACCATTTAAATCATGTCTCTTGCTATGCCAGATTCATGAGCATAAGGAGGTTAAAATAGTTTATTGAGTTTGGTTATTGAATTATGGTTTAAGTAAAAATGCATATAATAATTACTTTAAAAATGTAGGCAGATTGAAATCTTCTCAGAAAATGACTACAGTTACTCTTCACTGATAGAAGGGATAGGAGACAAGTTATTTCTAAAATATTTTTGCAGAATAGCACAAGTTAACACTATAGGTGGGCAGGAACAGTTTTCCCATCCCACCAGAATTTTAAAAATTAAAAAAAAAAACAAACATCCTGAATCGGGATGAGAAGTGGAAACCCTAAAAGTTTTCATGAACATATAATCCAAAAGGATTGAGTCAAAACATTTCATTTTAATAACTTCCAAAAGTTTCGTTTCAATTTCAGCCTTGGGGGTTATTTTGTTTGGTTGGCTTTTTACCTTAAATACAAATTAACTAAAATTTCAGAGTTATTTCAAACTGGATTTTTCATTTTGTAAACATCAAATGAGGACTTTGACAATTTTGAAACTTTTTTTTAATACAGAATCAGGAGCTCATCAAAACGAACCCTCTCCCACAATGGTTCAGTTTCAATGAATTGACATTTCCTGTAACAAAAAAAAAAAAAAGTCATTGGAAAATTCCTGACCAGCTCTAGTTCACATTTGCAACCCTACATTGGCAGGGGAAAGGACTAGATAACCTGTCAAAGCTTGATCCAGCACAATTGCAGCCAATTAGGAGACTTAACATTGACTATACTGGGACCTAGATCAGACACAGATCTTTTTCACCTTTAACATCTAGAATTCCATAAAAGCTTTTGTTCATATTTAATACATCTCAATACAGAGTGTTAGATCACAGAATAAAACAGTCTAAAAGAGCAACATATCCCTCGAGTGTTATTTGAGCTACAAAACAAAACACTAAAACTGAAAAGTGTTGTTTGAAATTGCTTCTTTCTGACAAAAGCCGGAAATTTTCTATCAAAACTGTTTTTTTTTTCCAGTAGAAAATTAGATTTTAAACTAAAAGAAATTTTTCACAGAAAATGTCTGATTTCTGTTGAATATTTTGACTTAATCAAAAAGCAAAAACTTTTCAGCCCCAGTCTGAAAACTTCTAGTTTCAGCCAACATTTTTCACGTTTTTGATAAAACGTCCTAAGTTTTCCATGGAAAAATAGACATTTTCTCACCAGCCTTACTTCTAGCCTTTTCACTCTCCTCTTCATTTCTGTTCCTTCATCGCCTACTTTAAAAAAGCATTTTAATTTTCTCTTCCCGTATCATCCCCTTTTTTTAGCAAGATTTAAAGTAGAATTATATTAGTTGGCCACTTTAAGGAGGCAGATCATTACTTCATGCTATGGCTTCTGGTTGGCTAGGCAGATAAAGATGTTTGAAAGTTTGTGCTGAAAGAGGAGAAAGCGGCCTGGAATACAGCCCCGTGAGCCCAGAGTGAGCTGCTTTAGCCACACTTCTTCTACCTAAGGTAATTATATGACCCCCGTTTACCAAGTATCTGAGCACTTTGTGATCTTCAGTCGATTTATTCTAACGACCACCGTATGAAATAGGAAAGTACTCCTCTCTCTATTTGACAGATGGGGAACTGAAGGGAAACCCGCATGCTTTATAGTGCAGCATTTTGTTTCTCCAGGGCAGGAGCCATGGATCTTAGCTGGATACTCAGTGTCTCTGCACAGATGCAGAGAGCACAGCCAGGCAACTCGCAAGAACCCAGAAACTTCAATAACAGGGTTTGGCAGTTACCTGACATGCTCAGTAGCTGTTCTGAGGCTGTATATGGCATTTTGATTATAGGCAACTGACCTGGCATGACACACCTAGGCCCCTCTCCTCTCCTCCTCCCTCCCCCACCCCACAAGAGCTAAGCCAATCATAGCACAAGGGGGCTGGGGGAAAGGTTATAAATAGAAGAGTTACAGACAGGCCGGTGCACTCAATGGCCGATCAATACAGGAACAAGAGATGTGTCTGTGTCTCAGTCCCGGTACCACTTTGGATACAAGTCTGTGCTGTTCCAGCTTTATTTACTAGGAAAGCCCTCTATTAGGCTAATGTCTGGTCCATCGTGGCTTGTTTTATGGACATAGAGGGAGAGTTGGGGAGAAGCATTTGTCACCCTAAGAGGCTACAGAGCCTGTGGAACTTAGACGGAGCTATCCCCTAACTGCTGTAAACTGGTATTCGGTCTCTCTTAAAGAGAGCGAATAGGGCCACACTTAGTGAAGTGAAGGTTTGTGAATTCTTGCCTGATTTAGCTAGGTTTATGGGGAGAAGATGGTGCCCTTTAGAGTGAGTGCTTTATAAAGGTCCAGGAAATGGATATTGTATATGCTTATCCCAATCCCTGTACCATTTTGGATACAGGCTACAGCCTTCTGTTTCATCAGCAACTAAGAGGACCAGTCAGCTATTAACCTGCTAGCTGCAGAGGTCCCCAGACTGTTCGCTCACAGGGTTCTGAAGGGTTGGAAAGGATGGAGATGCTGCCCTTTCTGAAGCTCTGAGGAGTCCAGGTGACACACACACATATACCCTGGTCACACTAGAGCCTAAAAACTCATCTCTGAGAGAAGATCAGAGGGGATTGTGTTTTGGTGTATGTGCTAGAGTATCAATAAAAGTTATATTGAAACCTTATATTTGAATGTTTGTAACAGAAACAAAAGGGGGAAGTCTGTATAAGGCTAGGTCTACACTACCCGCCTGAATTGGCGGGTAGAAATCGATCTCTTGGGGATCGAATTATCACGTCTCGTCGGGACGTGACAATCGATCCCCGAATCAACGCTCTTACTCCACCAGCGGAGGTGGGAGTAAGTGCCGTCGACGGGGAACCACGGAGGTCGATTTTGCCTCCGTCCACACAGCGGGGTAAGTCGGCTCCGATATGTCGAATTCAGCTACGCTATTTGCATAGCTGAATTTGCGTATCTTAAATGGACCCCCCCCCCCTGTAGTGAAGACCTGCTCTAAGGAACACCAGGAAATTTACTGTCTAATAGCTTTTGTTTAAAAATTATTCGTAGTATTCCAAACACTATTCATAATATTTAAATACTATTTACAATGCGTTTTCTGTGCATTCAATATTTGTTTTACTAAGAAAATATATGGTGCTCTCTTTGAAAATTGACTGGGAATTATAAACATCCATTTCTCAGGGCTTTGTGTACAATAGGCCTGAGGTTTAGTGCACAAGTCCTGAAAGGATAGGACTCTGGCCTGTGTTTCAGCAAAGAGTTAAGCTGAAGTGCAGGAAGAAGGGGAGTGAGTATATAGTTATACAGAATATCGCCTTAGCATTCCCTCCCTGTCCCCCTTACAGAAGCACAGAGAGCTCTAGGTATGTCTACACTGCAGCTGGGACCATGCCTCCCAGCCCAGGAAAACAGACCACAACTAGCTCTGCTCAAGCTAGTGCACTAAAACTAGCAACGTGGATGCAGTTGCACGGGGGGCTAACCTGGGCCGCAACAGCCACACTGCTATTTTTAGTATACTAGTCTAGCTCAAGCAGAGCTAGCACATGTCTGTCTACCAGGGCTGCGAGGCACACTCTCAGATGAGGTGTAAACGTACCCTAAGTGACTCACTGAAGGTCACACAAAGTGTCTGTTGTGGAGCAAAGAATTGAAGCCATTTCTCCAGAGTCCCAAGCTGGCCCCTAGGCCAGCACAAGCGGGGACAGGGTATGGGGGAGGGGGAAAAGAGAGAAAGCACTCAAGCGCACAGATGCTGCCACACAGCTTTAATATTGCTTCCTGTCTTTGTCAATGATTTTTTGGGAACACACCATGTATGACAAAATCCTGACCCCTCTTACGTGAGATTTTAGGGTAGGGCAGTGAACTCACAAAGCACCTCCATGGCCATTTTTGTAGGGAGGGGGGCATCACAGCTGGGGCAACAGAGCCTCCCATTGCCACACCATGAAGCTTGAGCCATGCTCCAAAACTGCAGCAGGGTGAGGACTTGGCTTTTCAAACTATTAACGGTTCTGAAAGGAGGCTCAATCCAACGCCCCTGCATTCTATTCTCTCTCTCTCCCCCTCTCCATCTTCTCAGTGCAGGCACCAGTCAGGCTCTTCTTACCCTCCCAAGAAACATCCCACTCGGCAGTGATCTCATCCTGACTGTGACCTTTCATTTCAGCACCTCCATTAGCTCCCACGCTGCAGAAGTTTAAGTTTCTTACCATTTCCCCTGTGCCCATGTACATTTTCCATGTTTTCTTTAGACTTTAGCCTGAAGGTTGCACTCACGCATGCAATGCAGGGCAATCCTACTGAGAGAATGGCAGAAGGCACGTGCTAAAGCTCAGGAGCTTTCATACGCTTCATCTTGCTGCTAGGGAAAACAGTCTGCTGTAGGTCTAATGTGATTTCTGTTTTTTTCTATTCGTCTTCTAGCCCTAACCAACTGAGGGCATATAAATATTTCTGGCTATCATCATTCCCTTCTAGATCCTGACTGATATTTAAAAGAGTGTCCGAATGCTTAAAGCAGAGGATTGGGAGTCAGCTGGTTGGGATAGTAATCCTAACACTGCCATGGTCTTGTGGTAGAAGCTTGCACAAGTCACTTCTTTGTGCCTCACTTTCTCCATCAGTAAAGTGACAATATCTACATGGGGGGGGGGCATGATGGAGGCTTGATTTATCAAGATTTTAAAAAGAACTGTGAAATTTATTAATGGAAGGTAATATACCACTGCAAAGCATTACCATTATAATAGAAGTGCTAATAATAAATGGGCCAAATTAATTGCTCTAACTTCATTTATATTGATGTGGTTATGCTAAGGATGAACTTAACCCCATTCTATTTTTACATAATGCAAATTAAATTCAACTTGAATAAACAACATTTAAACTTCTGCAGGCGTGGAGGCGCCACCAACCAGGATGGAATTTGGAGGACACTAGATATGCTCCTGCGCAACCAGAAGTTACAGGCTTGATGCAGGAATCTGTATTACACAGGAGGTCAGACTAGATGATCATAATAGGTCCCAGCTGGCCTTAAAATCTATGAACCCAAGGTTAGGGGTGGGGGTTGCTTTCCTAGCTGTAGACATGGCTTCATATTCTTTGCACTTCTCCTTACAAGTTTCCCCATCCACTAAACGATCCTTTTGGGAAAGACATGATTGACAGACACACTAGGGCTGCAGTTGTCAGAGGCAGCTTTTTGTGAGGAATATACCACTGAAGAGCAGTAGGTTCTGGCGGTGGAAATTGTGCCTGAACATAAATATTTCTCCATAGTACATGAACTGTCATTAACTATGGTATCAAAATAGGTTTTACAAAATAATTAACATCTCCCCCCTCCCTCAGAAACAAAAAACAAACAAGCATGAGCAAGTCAGTGTAAAAATTCCCATTGAAGACAGAGTTCACTGTGTTAAAAATCATTAATCATGTTGAGGTCAACCAGTGCTTTACATATTTCCTCCCCAAACCCCAGCTTTGGATGATCTGCATCCTAACAGGTTTTGTATTGCTGAGTTGTAAAGCGTTCCTGATTAATTGTTTTTGGCGACCCATCCAAAGCCTTGAAGGCTTGAGTCCTTGAAAATAAAAAGCAGAAGTTTTGCTTAACATTAGTCCCGGATGCAGCATTGAAACAGTCTGTATTGTGTGTGTACCAGAGAATGGCATACAGACCATTCATACTTCTGGCTGTGACACTGGGAAGAGTCAGAAGGCCATCAACAATGTCATAAAGGAAACCCATTAGAGAAATGAGTGCACATTCAAGGACTGGCTTACCCTAAAGCAAAGGCTATTAATATTATCTTTATTCCTCCTTCTCCTTGTCACAGACACAGAGACTTCTTGCCTGTTCTCCACCACTAACGCCTCCAAATCACACAATAACCCCACCCCTTCCTGCACCCTGACTTCGCTCACGCTCCCTTCTCTCCCTCCTTCTTAACCTCTAACTCTCATCAGGTTCCTTCCTATCTCAAGACAAACAAGCTTTCATCTCCCACATCGAAAAAACCTCAGCCCCTTCAATCTACTGCCCACTCTCTCACTTCAGCTCCAAACTCAATTAACGTGCCATATACAACCACTGTATTGAATTCGTCTCCTTTAGTTTCAAACCTGACTCTTTCTCCAATCCGGCTTCTTCCCTGAAACTGTTTCATCGAAGTCTCAAATCATCTTTTCCTATCCAAACCTAAGAGTCTTTACTCCATCTTCATGCTGCTCAAAATGTTAGCATCATCAACCATGCTCCTTTTGAAATCTTGCCTTCCATGCCTTCCTCCTGTCGTGATTCTCCTGCCACTCTTTTGACTTACTGTTGGAGGAAACTGGCGTTTTGTTTGGTGAGTGGTTTCTATGAGTCCTGATATTCCTTCAGTAAGCATTCCATGGCCAGATAGGATGGGTCTGCCTGGGTTCCCTTGTGTGTGTATCTTGGGAACCATGTGGGTTCCCTGGAGTGGGTTTGTGGAGGATGAAGTTCAGGGTCACCCAGAAGGGGCGGCAAGTGGAGCAATTTGCCCCAGGCCCCGGGCTCCGCAAGCCCTGGCCGAGAATCCCTTTCCTGGCTAGAGGTGCCTTTTTAATTTTTACTCACCCGGCGGTGCTCCGGGTCTTCGGCAGCAGAAGGGACCGTCACCTCGCTTCGGGACTTCGGCGGCGTGGGGTCCTTCAGTGCCATGGAAGACCCAGAACCAGTAAAGGACCCACCGCCGAAGACTCGGAGCACCACCCGGTGAGTACAAGCGCCGCAGCGGGTGGCACCTTTTTTTTATGTCTGCTCCCCCACTTTGCCCCAGGCCCCTGAATCCTCTGGGTGGCCCTGATGAAGTTGTTTGGGGAAAGATTTGATGGCATCTTTAAATTCTGGTATGAATTGAGGTGTGGGGCCTTTTTGAGGTCTTTATAATAAATGGTGTCTGAGAGTTGTCTGTAGCCTCACTTGATGTAGTCTTTGTGATCAAGGACTACAATAGCACCCCCTTTTGTCTGCTGGTTTGTTCATTATCTGGAAGTTGGATTTCAGGGACTGTATAGCTATCCTCTTAGTGATAGAGAGATTGTGGCAGATATAAAGTTTGTTGAGAACTGTTTAAAAGATAGGAAACAAAGGGTAGGAACAAATGGTCAGTTTTCAGAATGGAGAAAGATAAATAGTGGTGTCCCCCAGAGGTATCTACTGGGACCAGTCCTATTCAACATATTCATCAATTATCTGGGAAAAGGGGTAAACAGTGAGGTGGCAAAATTTGAAGATGATACAAAACTACTCAAGATAGTTAAATCCCAGGCAGGCTGCGAAGAGCTACTAAAGGATCTCTCAAAACTGGGTGACTGGACAACAAAATGACAGATGAAATTCAATGTTGATAAATGCAAAGTAATGCATTTAGTAATGCAAAAAAAATGGCCACTGTCGGCAGACAGGATACTGGGCTGGATGGACCTTTGGTCTGACACAGTATGGCCATTCTTATGTTCTTACATAAAGATAATGCAGGAAACCCAAAACAACTGATGACCCTGATGACTGTCACCTCCCCCCCCCCCGCCCCACTCCACACACCAACCTAACTACAAGAATTTCTTCACAACCAACAGAATGCCACTACCAGGAGAAACCAAGATACTATGACCCACACATGCACACTACATGACACCCTAACATCATCAATCTATCAAGACTACTCCTAACTAGAACTGAAATATCTGCAACTCTCCAAGGGACTGAACTTCCACCCCACCATAGAACCTGATACCATACTAACATGAGGAGAACTAGAAGAATTCTTCCTTTGACTCAAGGAATTATTTCACATCAAAGCTGACATCCCCCACAACTACCACATCCCTACCAACAGTCATAAGACAAAAGAATCGTCTGACTGGACACCACTCAGCAAATAACCTACACACTAGATCATTACATCAACTGCTTCAGAAAAAAAATCAATTGTGAAATTCTAAGAACATAAGAATGGCCATACTGGGTCAGACCAAAAGTCCATCTAGCTCAGTATCCTGTCTTCCGACAGTGACCAATGCCAGGTGCTCCAGAGGGAACAGGTAATCATCAAGTAATCCATTCCCTGCCGCTCATTCCTAGCTTCTGGCAAACAGAGGCTAGGGACACCGTCACTGCCCATCCTGGCTAATAGCCACTGATGGACCTATTCTCCGTGAATTTATCTAGTTTCTTTTTTGAACCCAGTTATAGTCCTAGCCTTCACAACATTCTCTGGCAGAGTTCCATAGGTTGACTGTGCGTTGTGTGAAGAAATACTTCCTTTTGTTTGTTTTAAACCTGCTGCCTATTAATTGCATTTGGTGACCCTAGTTCTTGTGTTATGAGAAGGAGTAAATAACACTTCCTTATTTACTTTTTCCATACCAGTCATGATTTTATATACCTCTATCATATCCCCCCTTAGTCTCCTCTTTTCTAAGCTGAAAAGTCCTAGCCTCTGTAATCTCTCTTCATATGGAACCTGTTCCAAACCCCTAATCATTTTAGTTGCCCTTCTCTAAACCTTTTCTAATGCCAGTATCTCTTTTTTGAGATGAGGAGACCACATCTGTACACAGTATTCAAGATGTGGCCATGGATTTATATAAGGGCAAAAAGATATTCTCTATCCCCCTTTTAATAATTCCTAACATTCTGTTTCCTTTTTTGACTGTCGCTGCACACTGAATGGATGTCTTCAGAGAACTATCAAGACTCCAAGATCTCTTTCCTGATTAGTTGTAGCTAAATTAGCCCTAGCCCCCATCATATTGTCTATATAGTTGGGGTTATTTTTTCCAATGTGCATTACTTTACATTTATCCACATTAAATTTCATTTGCCATTTTGTTGCCCAATCAGTTAGTTAGTTTTGTGAAATCTTTTTGAAGTTCTTCACAGTCTGCTTTGGTCTTAACTATCCTGAGCAATTTAGTATTGTCTGCAAACTTTGCCACCTCACTGTTTACCCCTTTCTCCAGATCAGTGTTTCCCAAACTTGGGACGCCGCTTGTGTAGGGAAAGCCCTTGGCAGGCCGGGCCAGTTTGTTTACCTGCCGCGTCCGCAAGTCCAGCCGATCGTGACTCCCACTGGCCACGGTTCGCCAATGGAAGCTGCTGGAAGCGGCGCAGGCCAAGGGACGTACTGGTCGCCGCTTCCCGCATTGGCCTGCAGCAGCGAACCGCAGCCAGTGGGAGCCGCGATTGGCCAGACCTGCGGATGGGGCAGGTAAACAAACCGTCCTGGCCCGCCAGGGGCTTTCCCTACACAAGCGGCGTCCCAAGTTTGGGAAACACTGCTCCAGATCATTTATGAATAAGTTGAATAGGATTGGTCCTAGGACTGACCCTTGGGGAACACCACTAGTTACCCCTCTCCATTCTGAAAATTTACCATTTATTCCTACCCTTTGTTCCCTGTCTTTTAACCAGTTCTCAATCCATGAAAGAATCTTCCCTCTTATCCCATGACAACTTAATTTATGTAAGAGCCTTTGGTGAGGGACCGTGTCAAAGGCTTTCTGGAAATCTAAGTACATGATGTCCACTGGATCCCCCTTGTCCACATGTTTGTTGACCCCTTCAAAGAACTCTAATAGATTAGTAAGACATGACTTCCCTTTACTGAAACCATGTTGACTTTTGCCCAACAATTTATGTTCTTCTATGCATCTGACAATTTTATTCTTTACTATTGTTTCAACTAATTTGCCCGGTACTGACGTTAGACTTACCAGTCTGTAATTGCCAGGATCACCTCTAGAGCCCTTTTTAAATACTGGCTTTACCTTAGCTATCTTCCAGTCACTGGGTACAGAAGCTGATTTAAAGGACAGGTTACAAACCATAGTTAATAGTTCTGCAATTTCACATTTGAGTTCTTTCGGAACACTTGGGTGAATGCCATCTGGTCCCGGTGACTTGTTACTGTTAATTGATAAACTTAATTCCAAAACCTCCTCTAATGACACTTCAATCTGTGACAATTCCTCAGATTTGTCACCTACAAAGGACAGCTCAGGTTTGGGAATCTCCCTAACATCCTCAGCCATGAAGACTGAAGCAAAGAATTCGTTTAGTTTCTCCACAATGACTTAAAGATGATAAAGCGCTCCTTTTTTATCTCGATCGTCCAGGGGCCCCACTGGTTGTTTAGCAGGCTTCCTGCTTCTGATGTACCTAAAAAACATTTTGTTATTACCTTTTGAGTTTCTGGCTAGCTGTTCTTCAAACTCCTTTTTGGCTTTTCTTATTACATTTTTACACTTAATTTGGCAGTGTTTATGCTCCTTTCTATTTACCTCACTAAGATTTGACTTCCGCTTTTTAAAAGATGCCTTTTTATCTCCCACTGCTTCTTTTACATGGTTGTTAAGCCATGATGGTTCTTTTAGTTCTTTTACTGTGTTTTTTAATTTGGGGTATACATTTAAGTTGGGCCTCTATTATGGTGTCTTTGAAAAGTGTCCATGCCGCTTGCAGGGTTTTCACTCTAGTCACTGTACCTTTTAATTTCTGTTTCCTCATGTAGATTTCCTCATTTTTTTTTCCTTCCAGTGGGTGGGAGCATGTGATAATTTCTGTCTGAGGTAGTCCCTTCCAGGTGGGTGCAGGAGATGGTTCCTCAATTCTCTTCTGCGGAGCTTTACAGAACATTTGGAATTGTATATAGGGATCGGAGGGTTATGGATGGTAAGTTTTGTTTCTTGCATTTGCTCAGGAAGGAGATGTCTAGCCTCCTTCATGTTATGAAGTTTCCATTTGAAATGGCAAAATTTGATATCTTCCATAGATGTTTGCAATGTTGTTGTAACCATGTTGGTCCCAGGATATGAGAGAGACAAAGTAGGTGAGGTAATATCTTTCATTGGACCAATTTCTGCTGGTGGGATGTACATTTTGTGTTTTTTCTAATGACATTCAAATCAAATTTGAATATCTCGGTGGCATCCTGTAGCCACGTGGGGCACTCACCACCGTGGCGCCTCCTGCTGGTCAGTCCGGGAATTAGCTCATCCAGCTCAGGAACGCTCTCCTCTGACTGGTTTCTCCCTGCCCTTACCTGCCTCTCTGAAGTCCCTTTATCTGCACCAATTCAGGCCCCACGTCCCTCACAGACCACAGTGCCTCTTACCTTGGGGTGTTGCCCCACTGAGTGTCCCCACACACTGGGTCTCCCCTCCCAGGGGAACCCCAACCCCCTATACCCACCTTGCCTCAGTGGCTACTGCTGGTCGTCATCTAGCCCCTTCTCTCAGGGGCAAACTGCAGTCTGAAATGGCCACTCATGAGTAGCAAGGGGGTTGGACCTGTTGCCTTTTCTTGCCCTGGCTGCCTCCCTGCAGCCCTAGTACCTCTTCAAGCCTTCACTCAGGTGGAGCTGCAAATAGTCAATCAGCCCAGGTTCTGGTTCAGAGTGAGGCAGTAAACAAAGTCACTCAGCTCCAACCTGTACTCAGGTGGGGCTGCAAACAAAGTCAGTTAACTCAGGCATTTCTTGAGATAGCCTGAGGGATGGGAAGACTGCCACCCACTGCTTACGTGGCAGGGGGGACACAGGCCCTCCCACTTCCCAGCCCAGGGACCTAAGGGTGGCGGAGGGGTCTGCCACCACGTCAGCAGGGATCCAAGCCACAATACGCTGACTCACCCTCTGCCAGCATTGCAGCCAGACAGGAGTTTATCACCCCGGGCCACTTCCACTCTCGCCCTCCAAGGGTACCTGCTAGTCCGGTGAGGTAAGGTGATCGGCGGGGGCCTCAGTTGCCAGCAGAAGCTCTGCCAGGGTTGGGCCAGCCAGCGGGGTCGTGTCGTCCAGAGGTCCGGGTGGTCTGGGCTAGTTGTCTGGTTCCTGTGGGGCCGAGTCATCCAGGGGTCCAGGTGGTCTGGGCCAGTTGTCCGCTTTCCCCAGGGTCAGGTCAGTCCAGGGTCCAGGCAAGTCATCGTCACTCTGAGGGCCTGCTGCCACCTCCCAGCACAAGTGCTCAGGGGACGCGTCTGTCCCCTCCAGTGGCTGGGCCCCTACCGAGCTTCTGGGTCCCACCTTTATACTTCTGGCCCCGCCCCCTCGCTTCCAGGGACAGTGCTAAGGGGTAGGGCTCCGAGGGGGTGGAGCCACCCTCTTCCTCTGTGTCTGGGGAGGGCCAGTCCACCTCACTACACATCTTCTCTTTGCCCCAATCAAATTAGACATGAAGTAGAGTTAAGACACCCTATATGGGTATCACAAGAGAAGAAGATAGGAAAAAACTGTCACCTGGATTTCCTTTCCCAACTCACCTAAGAGATGCTGCACAGAAAGAAAGACCAGTCCACTGTTAGATAATCTCTTCTGGGGCTAGAGGGAGAGATGTAGAGGTAAAACAAGGAGAGCTCTGACAGAATGACTTTGCTGTGTGTACCACCAGGACTAGTGTAGCAGAGCTGTGTACTCATCAGGTGTGTCAGGTGAGGTCGTTCGTATAGCTTCTACTTTCCCATGTTTTTAAAAAAACACATCTTCCTCATACTTCTGAAGGTATAGCATGTGCACCGAGTTAGCATTCAGTGCCAACAGGTGAGGTTGCATGCAACATGGACATATGGATGCAGTTGTTTGTTTGACCCCAGGTTGTAGATAACTAATACTGTCACACTGCACTCAAGAGTCTGAGAACACGAGATAAATGATATTTTCTTTTTTGGGGAACGGGGTGTTGCTACTCTAGGTTTGGCACCTAAAAGCCAGAAAAAGCAATACTGTTACTGCACAGTGAATGGGAATGTTAAGTTTCAGTAGTAAGATGGAGAGCAATACATAATTCCCTGTGACACAGCAATAATTGGTTCAGTACCTTAACTTTGAAAATGGATATACTGAGAGAGGAAAAACACCACTTTATTCTATTATTCTTTTTTTGTAGAATATAAGGTGTATTGTGATTGGGAAGGGGCACTTCCCAACAGCAGTATCAAAGTGAAAATGAAAACTAGTGCTGAGTAAACAAAGGAACATTACACAGAATAGTACAACACTCTTAAACACAACTTTTGTTATACATATCTAGATATTGATTATCAAGAGCCTCTAGAAAAAAAAACTTTTATTTTTCTCTTATTCTTTCCTAGATGCACCCTATTGCAGAATATCATGTCCATGTGTAATTTTATTACCTTTGTCATAACCCTTGGAAGTTTTTTCTTCTCATTGAGCTACCATGATCTCCACACACTATCCCTTGGCTATGATCAATAATATAAACAAACATAAGAACGGCCGTACTGGGTCAGACCAAAGGTCCATCTAGCCCAGTATCCTGTCTATTGACAGTGGCCAATGCCAGGTGCCCCAGAGGGAGTGAACCTAACAGGTAATGATCAAGTGATCTCTCTCCTGCCATCCACCTCCACCCTCTGACAAACAGAGGCTAGGGACACCATTCCTTACCCAGAAAGAAACTGAAAAAGCACGAGTTAGCTATTGATATCTAATCATTTTGTCTTTGTTCTCCTGCTCTGCTATGATTCACTCCAGCGCCCACAGAGGCCAATAGGAGTCTTCACCAACTTTAGTGGGAGCTGGATCAAGGCCCTCATTGACATGACGCTCCGATTCATTTGTCATTGTTATCTACTCCTTATTCATCACCACTTGACTGGGGTCATGATTAAAACACAAGTAAAAAGACCACCACAAGTAAGGTTAAAAAACTAATTAAGAGATGCCAAGGTCTTACCAAAATGAGATAACAAGTGGCAAATAACCATTTATAAAACAAGACAAATATTGTCTGTCTAGGGATAAACTTTGTTAAACTAAAACTGTTTAATAAAATCCTACAAAGACTGTGTTTGGATACTGTCAATTTAAACCTAGTACATAGCAGCCTTCCAAGTCAACCATGAACTTTAAAATGTTGAATTACTATTTGTGATTATGAAAAAGAATGTTGATTTGAGAATGCGGACTAGCTCTGAACTAATTACTATTAACAGTGGCAATTTTGGCAGGTAACTTTTTTGTTGCTTGAACCTATTTGCTTGCCTGTCTTGTCTTTTAAGTTGTAAGCTACTCAGGGCAGGAGATATCCTCTATTCTCTATATGTATAGCACCTAGCACAATAGGGCCCCAACCCCGGTTGTGGGCTTTAAGCACTTGCAGATTACAAAGAAACAAGAATAATTTTAGAGTTATGCAGATTTATCGTTAATGTAGTGAGTTGAAGAGGTCCAGAACATATTTATCTATGAAATTACAAAAATAATGTATGTTTTAGTATTTATCTACACAGGCACACTCAGGATTTTTAATCCAAATTAACAAAGGTGTGGATTAGTTAAACCTCATTGAACCCCTGTGTAGACATTCTTATTCAGAATTAGTGACCTTAATTCAGTTTAGTTTAATTCCCTTCCAAAGTGTCTGCCCTCTCCCCTCACAGAATCGCCTTTGGCAGGCCCCCTTTCGGCAGGGGCTGTGGGGAAGAGGAGGAGCTGGCTACACCAATTCTACTCCAGCAGGACACTCCCCCAAGCTATAAATATTCCCAGCAGAGAAGATATGGCTACCTTCCAAGCTTTTGTGCCAGATGAGCAACATGAAGGGACTCAGTGGAGCTCAGCTTGAGCCTACTGTAGATTTTTCACCAGAAAAAAAAATCTAACGATGGTATTCTCCTCCTCTAGAAGGGCTATGCCACTCTGCACTGATCCTGACTCCTGAGATCTTTGGAGGGAGGGAGGAAACGAGGGGAACGCTGCCACTATAGTCATTCCTATTGGGATAAATAGAAGAGCTAAGCTAAACAGCATTAAGTTGGGTCAATACATGGATGGACAGCAAGAAAAGAAACAACCCAGGCAGTGACATTTTTTTAATAACTAGCAGGTACTCTTCTGACTTCAGTCAGCACTCTCTTTTTTAGGGTTGTATAGTTCTAGGTGTCACCCTAGTATCTGAGCATCTTCCATGTAAAATCAATAGTATTAGCAAAGTCCCTAGTGCCCCTGGATGGAGTCTCTGGCCCTTCTCTTGTGGAGGTAAGAACTTTGCTGAAGTAGTACTGAACAAATACCCAAGATGGCATTTTAGGGATTGGTGCTGCTGGAGGTACCATCGTTCACACGAGCCATGAAGGGAAGTTCTGACCATTAGTGGCCCTTCAAAATCCCATTCCACATTAACCCATTTTCTGGCCAAATTCTAAACTTGGATAATTATGTTTTTTTGCTTCACTTCCTTTCCTGACCGGTTACCTAGGATTGCTCTGTGCAGTGTGAAGAGTTACTTTGTTTCTCCCCATTGATCGCTGCACTTGAGCGATGGGCTTCTTGTGCTTGAATGTACAGGGTGAAGTATGTACAGCACGTTGTGATCCTCCTGGATGAAAGCTGCTCTATAAATGTAAAATCTTGTGTATGTTTTTGTTCTTTAACACAAGGACTTAATGGAGCATGATCATGGCTGATGGTTTGCACCCTTTATAAGAAAAGAATCATATAGCAATCTTAGTGAGGAAAAAGAAGGCATCTAGAGGATAGAAATGGGTTAAAAGAAGCAGTGGACACTACGAGGAGAAGTTTCCTTTCACAAATGAATGAGTTCCACTATGCAACCCACCCACACACATTTCCTGTTGGTTTGAAAATGGCATCTGCTTCTTATAAGACCAATTAATTACTTCATAAGAGAAGCCCATTTACTTTAGTATGTGGTTGAACGTTTTCTACTGACTTCACAAAATGTTCAGCTTACAATGAAGCCAATGGATACTGAAAGCCAGTGTTATTACTGACAGTTAATACCAGGGAACTAGGACAACACTTGCTTTTATCATTGCTGGTAGGCTGGCATTATGGATCAGAGACTCATTCCAAATCTGTGAGAGCAGAGAGCAGTGAGGAGTCCATGACATATCAAAGCATAGTACTTTAATTTAAATCCCCATTTTACATTTGTCCTATAAAGCTCCGGTAACAAATGTTTAGCTATCACCAAATCAGATTATTAATCCGTCTAGAGACTCGGTTGATTAGAGAGCTTTAGTTTAACCCGAACTCCAGCCTGAACACTGTGCTTAGGACTAGAGACCTGCTTTATAACTCCTTGTACACCTCCCTTTTGCCTCTCTTAGACACCTCGCCTCACTTTCCAACGTTTGCTCCCCACTCACACACACACACTTATTTTTATTTTATTTTGTAATCAGTAAAGACAAATTTGTCACTTCAGCCTCCTTTGAGCAGGAACTACTGAGGGGCCACCAACGCCCCAATCGCCCAGAAACACACAAGCCAAGAGTTAGAGCAAGTCAAACTACAAAATAGAATTTGGCAATTTATCCATTCATCCCAAGGGGCAGCAGTAATCCTGCATTCCTACCACCATGTGATGCTGTGTAAAGATATATAATACAGAACTCGCCAACACACTCATAATCCAAGATGGCACCTGCTGCCTCTCCTGGATCCAGAGGACCTCCAGAGTAATCAATATACTCCCAAGGTACAAGGGAGAGTCTCTTTGGTAGTATAAGGACAGAAGAATGACAGAAACTATCTCTGCAGCTCCATATATGTTTGCAATATAAAGCAACTCCTCACTACAACAAAAACAACACTTTACTCACAGGACTGCAAGCTGGGAACTTGCTGCTTTGTTCAACTCCCTACATCAAACAGGGCATGAGGGACACCTCCCCCTAACAAAACAGGAAGTAGGGAAAGGGGGAGCATGACTCCATCCTCTAATACTCAGGGTAACCCAGTCAACCCCATGATGATGGCTCTTGGGGGTGATTTGCAGAAGCCTGAGCCACCAAGCAGTTCTGTGCATGGAATTCCCATTGAAGCCAAAGGGAGATGCACATTCTGTAACTGACCAAGCCCAAGAGGAGCTGTAATTGATAACAGGTGCAGGTCCATAGCACTTTACAAAAATCAGATCCTCAATCTACAAAATTGTATGCAGCATTTCAAGGAATGTGGCAAACAAAGCAAAACTCCATTCCCAGAATAATAGGTATATTCTTCAGTCATTTTTTCTTCTTCCCTACCAACATTGCACTTTAGCAATTGAGGTGAAAAGGCTGGATTATAAGAGCTAGATGTATGGATCCAGATAATATTTTCTTTTCCCCAATACCAAAGCATACCTGCTGGCATAGCAGAAAATCTACATATAAATCCACAGCAGTTATATGGGGATCTGAGAACTATGTACCCAAAGTTGTGCATTGCAGTCCAGGCTGTGAAAGTTGAATAGTATTAGACAGTGTTAACTTGTGACTTATTGAGCTGTGAAAAGGCAGCTCAGATGCAATAATTGGTTTTCTGTTTTCAGACTGGATTATCCAAGGTACAGGGAGAGTTACCCAAGGTCTCACAAGGAGTCAACAGCAGAAAAAAAGCATTAGAGGATAGTCTTCCTACTGTGGACCTCCGCCTTTTGTCCTAACTACTTATCCATGCAGCTCCCTAAAGAGATATACAAATGTGCAGTCTGAGACTCAATGGAAGGGATCTGTGCTAAGCGGTTAAAGCCAAAAGGCCAGTGACCGACCCTTGAAGCCAACAGAAGACAGCTGTGTGCCTCTGAGGCAGAAATGTCTTTTGAGGCTTGATCCAAAGGCCACTGAAGTCCATGAAAGCGGTGCAGGAGAGCTTGGTTAGGTCAAGTGTGTGGTGGAGGGAGGGGCAAGGGGAGGGACAAAGAAAGCAGCAACAGAGATCAACAGAACAAAGGGTTGAGCTAAAATCTAGGGAAGCAAGATAGATTAGTTAAAAAAATTCTGCTGTCAATGAAAACTTTTACAACTATGAGCACAGGCTTTCTGCAGAGTCTCTGGGTCTGGGTTCACTTACAGCCGCTACTGGTTTCATAATATACAACATGAAAATCAACATCAGAAGTGGGACAATAACTCGAATATAGTCTCTTGCTGCCAAGGCCAAGCTTGACAGGCTGTATTAGCATGGGTTTTGTTCTTGGGAAGAGGGAAACAAGGTATTCTCTGATACAAGACTCCTTGCAGGTTATGCATGAGACAAAAGATCACCAGGTTCCCATAAGTCACATACTGTAATGTTCAAATGGGAGATTACTTTGACACCTACTGGCCACTTTAGAGTAGAACACTGTTAGGTTTCCAGGGTGTCAGGGCCAGTTCTAGGCAGTTGTTCAAGCTAGCCTCTGTAAAACACTGATTTCCAATCAACAAAATAAAATATATTTATATTGCCTCCCCAGGTGCCATCTGTACAAACTGCCAAGGAAACTGGGCTAGAGGGTTACTTTAAAATTGAGGGAACAGGGGGACAAGAACTCTCTTACAGTGTGTCGTGTTTTCAGTTGTAAGTGCTTGTATGGCTAATGGCTCTAACATAGCTCTTGAGTGCTGATTCATGAAACCTATTGCCAGGTCCAGGTGCTAGAAAAAGGACCTGTCTGATAAAGAAGCCTGGACAAAAACTAGCAGTGATCTCAACAGCTGCAGTTTAAAGAAAGTAGGGGATTAATCACTCTGGCAGCCAGGAGCAGCACTCATTGCCTGTGTTGGCTCCTAGACTCAGGGTTAATATATAGGGAGCTGGGTTCTGCTCTATTACAAGTCAATGACATTTCTCCAAATTCACTGAACGCAAAACCTCACCATAGGTGCTGACAAGGTTGGTTGATATACACTCGGTGCCCAAGATTCCAAATCAGCATCAGCTCTGAGTACAGAAATCATAATCTACAGGTAGTACCCACTTCTCCTTCTCTTCCCCCACTGATGGTGGCAGTGGTGCATGGGCAACATGTATTGACACAAACTGGTGACTGCCCCTGCCTCAAAAAGCTTATCGCTTACAAAACAGACACAGAAGACATGACGTATTTAAGCCCAGAGGATGGAATTGCTTGGAGAGAAGAGTTGAGTGCACGAACATGTGTTTTCCAACCCTTGTTTCAAGAGCTTCCATGTTCCCTTTTTGCAGTGAATCTGGACTACCACAGAGCAGTGCAAAGGATGCAGGTGTTTAGATTAAAACAGAAATTGGGAAAGGGGAGTTTTCCTGCCTCCACTGTCCACTGCCATTCCGAGCTTGCCCCCTGGATTTAGCTGAACTATATCCTACCAGTGATGAGCTACAAACTATGGCTAAAGATACTTCGAAAAAGCAAAAGGTTGAACACTGAAAGGATACACGCTACTGAATACACAGGGGAGGGATTTTAATCGTGCATTAAGTGGGTTGAAAGATGCTTCAATGGAAATACTGCTTAGGATGAGTAAAGATGGTTTGTTACAGCTGAAGGATTTTAGGTAAGATGGGAAAACCCAAGTGGAGGGTGTGAAATATTTTAGATGACGTTCTGGGATTCGCAGAGTTCTCAGAGCTAATAAAAGACCTAAAACAAACTCTTTTCTCCCCCTGCAATTTAAACTTTTTATTCTTCCCAGGGTGATTCATCTTCTTATGTTTCTAACTAAATGGAAACCCACACTATATACTTAGGGTACAATCATTCCACTCCCCATACACAAGTTAGACCAGCTCACGTGACTGGTCTGTATATTAGACAGTATCTTTTTTCATATAAATTTCACTCGCTTCCAGCCCTGCTCCTTTATTCCCCACAAACCCTTTTTTTTTTTTCCTCCAGAGGGAAAAACTGCATGCTCCCTTGTTCACTTTATATTTTCATTGGATTTTTCCTCTCTGCCCCTTTACCACAGTCTCCAAATGAAACACGAACCTAATAATATTGTAGCCTGAGCTGAACTTTGAATATCTGAGTGGGTTTGAAATTAGGCAAAACAAGTTCTCTCCCCTAATTGAAATGCTTGGAAGAAGGTGTTAAGCTGTTTACAGAGACATGGGGACTGAGTTATATTTTAAAACCACACAGTGTGTAGTTACAAGTAGCTGTGGAGTGTCTGAACTCATTCATAGATTCTAAGGCCTGAAGGATAATTTGTGATCATCTAGTTGGTCCTTCTGTATATCACAGGCCATTGAACTTCCCCAAAATAATTCCTGGAGCAGATCTTTTAGAAAAATGGCCAATCTTGATTTAAAAATTTACATTAGCAAAGCCTGAATGAGGAATGCAAACAAACTGAACAATTGGATACAGAGACCAAAATGAGATTTATCAAAAGATAAGAGCCATTAATTGCAGAAGAAATATGATTAAGGCTACAATTTAGTCATGGGTATTTTTATTAAAAGTCATTGACAGGTCACGGGCAATAAAAAAAAATTCATAGCCCATGATCTTTCCATGACTTGTACTATAAATACCCCTGACTAAATCTTAACTGGGGGGCCCCGGGTCTGGTGGGGCCCCGGGGTGCTGCTGCTCACAGGGGGAGCCCTGGGGACAGCAGCACCAGCTGCTGGGGTAGCCGAGGCCAGCGGCACCAGCCTCCTCTGGGGCCGCCCACCCACCGCTGCTCCCGCTGCCTCAAGGGCCGCTGCTCAGGCAGATCTCAATAGAATGCAAGTATGACCATATTGGGGTCAAACCAATGGTCCATCTAGTCCAGTATTCTATCTTCCAACAGTGGCCAATGCCAGATGCTTCAGAAGGAATAAAAAGAACAGGGCATTTATCAAGTGATCTATCCCGTCATCCTTTGGTGGTCAGAGGCTTAGGGACATCCAGAGCATGGGATTAAAGGATCAAAATGACAATACTTGATGGACCCTAAAGAACAAGAGTTGGTGGCAAGATATCAAGGAATTATATGGTGGTGATAGTCCTGAAAATCCTCAACTAGAAATCAATGAAGTAAGCCCTCCAATAGGGTTACCATATTTTGTGCCTCCCAAAGGAGGACACTCCACGGGCCCCTGGCCCCACCCCTGGCCCCGCCCCCTCCCCAAAGTCTCCGCCCCCTCCCCTGCTTCCCGCGAACATTTGAGTCGCGGGAAGCCTGAAGCAGGTAAGGGGGAGTGTGGGGGGAGGAGGCGCGGCCCAGGCTGGCCCCGGCCCTGGGCTGCCGGCCCCGGGCCCGTCCCCTGGCCGACCACCCCCGGCCCGCCCAGCACTGCGGTCCCCGGCCCAGCCCCCAGGCCCCCGGCACCGCACCACCGGTCCCCAGCCCGGCCCCCGGCACCGCCGGCCCATCCCCCGAGCCCCCGGCCCGGCCTGGCACCGCCGGCCCGGCCCCCGAGCCCCCGGCGCCGGCCCCGCCGGAGCCCCCGAGCCCCCGGCCCCGCCGGAGCCCCTGAGCTCCCGCCGGAGCCCCTGAGCCCCCGGCCCCGCCAGAGCCCCCGAGCCCCCGGCCGAGCCCCCGAGCCCCCGGCCCGGCCCCGCCGGAGCCCCCGAGCCCCCGGCCCGGCCCCGCCGGCCCGGCCCCGGAGCCCCCGGAGCCCCCGGCCTGGCCCCGGAGCCCCCGGCCCGGCCCGGCCCCACTCCGCCGGCCCGGCCCTCCCCGATTTTCCCGGACATGTCCGGCTTTTTGGGCTTTCCCCCCGGATGGGGATTTGGAGCCCAAAAAGCCGGACATGTCCGGGAAAATCCGGACGTATGGTAACCCTACCTCCAATGACAGATGAAAAATTATGGCTGCAATAAAAAGACTTCTGAATGGAAAAGAACAAGGTTGTGATGGCTGAATTGTTAAAAAGCATAAGGGATGAAGGCTCAAAAACCCCATCAGCAGTAATAAAGAAGGTCTGAGACAGGTGAATTGCCAGATTTTATAACCTCACTGTGTATCCAAATCTCCCAAAAAGAGCAATGCTATAGATTGCAGGGCTTTGCACCTGTGCTCCGGCTCCGCTCCAGCTCCAGGCAAAAACCTGCAGCTCCACTGCTCTGGAGCTGTTCCGTGCTCCAGCTCTAATAGATTGTAAAGACTACAGATCAGACTAATACCATATGCCTCTAAGATACTTTTTCAAGTTTTTTGAGATGGAATACAAAGAAAGATTGATTGATAAGGAAATAAATGAACAATACAGCTTCAAATATGGAAAGGGCACAATGAACGCCATTATGAATTTGAAGCTCATATTAGAAAGATCAGTTGAAATCGGGAAAACAATATATTTGGTTTCAGTGATTTCCAAAAAGCATTTGACAGAATCTACCACTACAAATTGCTCAATATATTAAGCTCTGTGAGGACTGATAAATATGAACTTGAGTAGTAAAACAATTATACTGGAATCAGAAAAAAGTTATAATGGGAGATGAACATGAAAGTCTAAAAGAGATCAACAGAGGAGTGAGACAAGGTTGTATAGTTTCCTGAATTTAATCAACATTTATAGCAATTGTTCAATTAATTTAATTCTATACATATCTCATAGAACTGGAAGGGAACCTGAAAGGTCATTGAGTCCAGCCCCTGCCTTCACTAGCAGGACCAAGTACTTATTTTTGCCCCATATCCCTAAGTGGCCCCCTCAAGGATTGAACTCACAACTCACAACCCTGGGTTTAGCAAGACAATGCTCAAACCACTGAGCTATCCCTCCCCCCGAAGGGGGGGGGAAATTCAAGAAACAGAAGACGATATTAAGATGAATGGAAAATGGGTGAATAACATTCTCTATGAATATGACACACTGCTGTTGGCTGACTCAGAAGAAGGTCTGATAAAGTCAGTGGAGGTTATATATAAGTATGGCAAGAATATGGTCCATTCATCTCTAGACAGCACAAAAACTAGAGTGGAATGCTAGGGTCCTCAGAAAACATGCAAGATTCCAGTGAACACCACAGCTGTACAGCAAGTGAGATCTTATTGCTACTTAGCAAACATTGTTTCAGAAGATGGAAGATCAGATACTGAAGTCAGCACCAGAATAGCAAGATTGTAAGAGCCATTCAGGAAGAATAAACCATCTGATTAAAAAGGGACATAAATCTAAAAGCTAAATTCTGATTCTTAAAAACTTACATTTGGTCCGTGTTAAGTCATGGCTGTAAAACAATAGATAATAAAGAAACTACAATCCTTTGAATTATAATAGAGGAGATCTCTGAAAATATCATGGATAGACTGTGTAACCAATGAAAGAGTATTGGAGGTTACTGGAACTCAGCTAGCATTACAGATCTTATGAATAGATTAATGAGATTTGCAGGGCACATTTTAAGACGTTCAGCAGGCAATGCACATTTATGGGAGCTGGAAATGAAAGTTGATGGCAGAAGAAAATGACAAAAAGAAGCTCTTAGATGGAGAATGTGTTATCCTGGAGGGAGCAAAAGGACTATTCATCGAGAGAGATTAGACAAGGACTGTACAGAATGGGCTACCACGCTTGCGAACCTGCAATAATGGAGATGTTACACAAGAAGAAGCAGGGCCGGCTCCAGGCACCAGCTTGCCAAGCAGGTGCTTGGGGCGGCCACTCCAGAGAGGGGCGGCACGTCCAGCTATTCGGCAGCAATTCAGCGGATGGTCCCTCACTCCAGCTCTGAGCGAAGGACCTCCCGCCAAATTGCTGCCGCAGATCACGATCGCGGCTTTTTTTGTTTGTTTTTTGCGCCGCTTGGGGCGGCAAAAACCCTGGAGCTGGCCCTGGCTGCGGCTCCGCTCTCCCCAGTGGCCTGAGAAAAAGAGCAGTGAACAAAATCATGTGAGTGTCACTACTACAAATTTAGGCCCTGAACCTGCAAACATTTCTACATAGAATCATAGGACTGGAAGGGACCTCAAGAGGTCATCCAGTTCAGTCCCATGCACTCACGGCAGGACTAAGTATTATCTAGACCATCCCCGACAGGTGTTTGTCTAACCAGCTCTTAAAAATCTCCAGTGATGGAGATTCCACAACCTGCCTAGGCAATTTATTCCAGTGCTTAGCTACCCTGACAGTTAGGAAGTTTTTCCGAATGTCCAACCTAAATCACTCTTGCTGCAATTTAAGCCCATTTCTTCTTGTGCTATCCTCAGAGGATACAGAGAAAAAAAATTCTCCCTCCTCCTTATAACGACCTTTTATGTACTTGAAAACTGTTATGTCCCCTCTGAGTCTTCTCTTCTCCAGACTAAGCAAACCCAAATTTTTTCAGTCTTCCCTGTTTTCTAATCCTTTAATCATTTTTGTTGCTCTTCTCTGGACTTTCTCCAATGTGGCACCCAGAACTGGACACAATACTCCAGTTGAAGCCTTATCAGCGTAGAGTCGAGTGGAAGAATGACTTCTGGTGTCTTGCTTACAACACTCCTGCTAAAACGTCCCAGAATGATGTTCATTTTTTTTTTTTTTTTTGCTGCAACAGTGTTACACTGTTGACTCATATTTAGCTTAATACAAGCTTAGATTGAAGAATGGGAGTAATCCCATGGATGTCAATGAGAGGATGTGTGTGTGTCAAGTTAAGCGCATGTATGTGTGCAAAATGAAAACCATAAACAACAATTGGTGGAAAGTGTTATAAACTTCCCTGATATTTGTACTGGGGTATTGCTCAGGAGCTCCAGCCACGGACCAGGACCCATTATACTAGGTTCTGTACAAATACAGAACAAAAATATGACTTCACAATCTAAGTATAAGACAGATGGGGGAGCACAAGTAAAGAGTGAGACAGCACTGGTCAGCATGATTGGCAGTGTTCTTAGCACACCAGCTGCTTAAGCTTAACTGCTGTCAAGCTTTCTGTAGGCATCACGGCATAGGAGAATTTTAAGAAGGGATGCTTATAAATGCTTCCCCATATAGTGCCGGTGTCAATCTTCCATAGAATGTAATGTGAGGAGGAACACCCTATAGCTTTTGCATCTGGAATTCATACCCTCCCCCACCCCCAAAAGAAAATTCACACACAGTTAGAAGCTGTTTCAATTGTGTCTGCACTAAAGAAATCTTTACAAGTGCAGAGTCTCTATGTTTGAAACTTTACACCACTGAACGATGATATTGGAAGTCCCTGCTAGTATTTGAGCCGTAGGCCAGGTATTCCCACAGCTGCACTCTCAAAACAAAAACAACTTTTATCTTAAGCCTACCGTGATAATGCCAGATGCCGTAGGCAAAATTCTTCTTACACATACGTGACAGGTTTTGACTCTGATATACTTTGCTCCCCATACATGGGTAAATCTCCAGTTGATGTCAGTGGCATTTCTGTACAAGTAGGGAAAGCATAATACCAGAGCTGAGATCCTCCAAGTGCCTCTGAAAGGAAAATTTTGGCTTTTATTAAGGTTGTTTAGAAAGCACGTATGAACATTGCCACTGAAGTTTTTACTCTACATCTTTGGATAAAATGCAATCAAGCTCTGTGACAAAGTGGGAATTTTGAAGTCTATATGTGCCTCAGTTTCCCTCATGTGCTGCATTGTTACCTCAGGGCAGGCTAAGTCACAGGTGTGAATGGTGCCTAACTCTCTAGGACTAAGTGGGTCACTGGAAAGGGATTGGTTGAGGCTGATCCTATATCAATGAAGAACCCATGAAGACAATGGCAAATCCAATCACTGGGACTTTGACACCTAGCAACCAACAACCATAGATTACTCTACCACTCTGTAGGAAGCTGAGCAGTAGTTCCTGATCTGGAGAATAAAGGACTGGGAGGTGGGAGTTAAGTGTGTGTGGGCTGCAGGAAGCATTCAGGGCTCACCTAGGAGTCTGATGAAGGAGGTCACGTGGACAGAGACACGGAGCTTGAACAATGCGGTTCACTACAGCTTGGCTGGGCTCTGAGCTAACCAGAATGGACAATGCTTTAACCTTCCGTCTTCTGTGCTAAGCTAAAGACTTGCTATGCTGTGTTCCAGATGACTAATAAACCCTGCCGTTTTGACAACTTTTGACAACCATTTTGACAAAAAAAAAAGTGAACATGATTCTGGGATGTATTAGCAGGAGTGTTGTAAGCAAGACACCAGAAGTAATTCTTCCACTCTACTCTTCGCTGATTAGGCCTCAATTGGAATATTGTGTCCAGTTCTGGGTGCCACATTGGAGAAAGTCCAGAGAAGAGCAACAAAAATGATTAAAGGTCTAGAAAACAGGGAAGATTGAAAAAAATTGGGTTTGCTTAGTCTGGAGAAGAGAAGACTTTGAGAGCGTCACTGCAAAGGCTTGGAGAGGTGCATTGATTGGTAAAAAGTGTACGAGTCTCCACTGGGGCCTGTCTCAGTTGGACTTACTGAACAGAGCTCAAAGTGTGAAGCAGGAGCACTGCATGTCCAGAGGTCAACTCTAAGGAGGTGATGAAGCCAGTTGGCTTATCCTGGAGGCAGAGCAAGACCTCCTAGAGAGGTGGATCTGGGACAAGCTCTTCCAAAGAGACAAAAAAATGAAGATGCAAAACTTCAGAAAGAACCTTGAATAAGTGGCCTAATGACTCCCTACAGCAGACTGAAGAAATTACTCATTATTACTTGCTCATAATATATTCAGTAAAACAGACTTGTGGTGGATGGAGAAAGGTAGCATTCTATATTGTTCAGCAGAATCACATTTCAGGATTATCCGAAAATTCACAAATGACCAAAACAAAAAGCATCCATTTACAAACTGGATAAGACTTTAGCAACAAGGTTTACCTGTAGCAGTCAAGGTTTCATGTAGTTATTGTAGAGAGACAGCAAAGTAATTATAATGCCAATAATTCTACCTTCATACCCCCAGAAGGGTAGCAGATAAAACAATAGAAAGGATAATTAGTAGCAGCTAGGTGTTATTTACCACCAGTTTTAACACTAAGAAAATACTGTGATGTAAAAATTTACAGGATTTGGGATTCTCTCCTAGGAAGCAGTGACTCTGAAAAAGATTTGGGGGTTGTTATGGATTATCAGTTGAATCACAATCTCCCAATGTGATGCTGTGACCAAAAGAGCTAATGTGATCCTGGGATGTATAAATGGGGGAATCTTGAGTAGGCATGGAGAGGTTATTTTACCACTGTATTTGGTACTGGTGCAAATTGCTGCTAGAATACGGTGTCCAGTTCTGGTGTCCATAATTCAAGAAATATGGTGATAAATTGGAGTGTGTTTTTAGTGAAGACCCATGAGAATGATTAAAAGGATTTTAAAACATGTTTTTTAATGATAAACTCAAAGAAATGTAACAGATTCCTAAAGTTGTAACTTTCTTGCCTTGCTGGTAACACCAAAGGATTACTAAAATTGGAATACTGTAAGTAACAATCATTAGTAATCTCCACAGAGAGGCAGAGGCTTGCGTGAGTATAAACAATGAACTACTCTCTTAGTCCTACATAATCCCTGCAGAATGTTAAGTCATAAAAATATGTTGGTGGGTCATTGAGGGGAAACAATAACAATCTGCTTTGCAGAAATTAACATTTTAAACGTAATGTCCCAGTATAGAATTCAGCAGATAGGCTGTAATGGATACTTCAATGGCACATGCTATTATTAGCATTATTATTTCTTATTTAAGTGATAACAATGTGCTCAATTCTGTACAAAACACAAACTGCAGACAGTCCCTGTTCCAGAGAACTGAAGATCTAAAAATGATGGAAGGAGAAGATGGAAGGATTAATTCTGATTTATATGTTGGGTGTGTGCATGTTTACTTCTTGTGGAGCTAATTAGTTGTAAGGATAGATTTGAATGTTGAATAGGCTGTGGCTTGGCAAAACAAGATGTTCATTGTATTCTTGAAAGGTTCAGGGTGAGGCTGGGACAAAGAAAAAACTATGGAGGTGGTAATAGAAGAATATGAACATGGCATTGAGGGTGGCATCATCTGTATTTATCATGTACTCTTTTTGTTTCTTATTCATGAAGTTCTACAAGCACTATTCAGTAGGGAAACCATGCCAGGCTTGTAGTAGGTTCCCTGGAGGACTAACCATTAATGGGCACAATCTGGGACAGAAGAAGTCAGTTCAGTACAGTACAAAACCCCATGAGCAGCTAGTCATTTTAAGTAATTTTTCACATATTAGTTAGGGGGTTGCTTCAGGTGTATGCGGTAGCATGAAAGAAGCCACAGCCAGGAATAAACAGAGGAGACAGTGTGGTAAATACCGATGGTTGGGTAGAGGAAAAAGATGAGTGTTGAGGCGTAGGTTGGAGATGCTGTGCAGTGCCTTCAAGGTGCAGAGAAGTTTGTTGATAAAGGATTGCAATGGCCAGTGTTGGGAAAGAAAAGGAGTTGGCATCTGTACTGGATGGACTGGAGAAAAGAGAGATGGGAGAGTTGTGCATGTTTTTAAAAGCTGACTAAACATTGTTTTGTATTGCATGGTATTTGCACTTTCAAAACTGTTACCCAGTCTATGAGGTAAGTAATACTTAGAAGATATTTAATGTACACAATTAAGTCAGTATTTAGATTACTTAGGGTCTGGAAAACAGAAGCAACAGTTGAATTTCAATTGTACACTCTGTTTTGTAAGCTCTTTAGAGCAGGGACCGTCTCTTTGTTATATGATTGTACAGTGCCTAGTACAATGGACCCTGGGTTGTATTGATGTATTGTATCTTCCAATGATTGTTGAACAAAGCTATTAAAAATCCTGTAGCTATTTTTCCCTAGTGACCTGCTATTACTGGGCCCAGTTCACCATCCTCATTCCAGTTTGACACTTATGTAACTCCATCTCTTACAGCCTAATTACTAGTTGTATTTTCTCTCGCCACATTGTGGATAAAATTCACTCCTGTTGGAACCCTACAGCAGGAATGAATGTGACCCAAAATGCACAGTAAGCATGTGTGTGTGTGTATATATGTATTTATAAATTCCTACATCATTATTTTATTTATTCTTTATACAGAATCCAGAAGTTTGCAAGTAACTTTACAACAGTCTCTGACATATTGAAATACAGTTTTATGTTAAATAACTCCTGAATGGTGACTTGCTCTAATAATATTTCAGGATAGACAATCATAAGAACTGAATTCTATTAGTTTTTATAGCAGCATTTGAGAAATACTCAGTTCCTAATAAAATAGTAAATGCAACCAGATTATTTCAATGTCTGACAATACATTAAAACAAACTAGTTATTTTTAATCCGGTCTACAATGATGGAAGTTAAATGTCAACAGGCTGATGAGGCAAAAATTGGCATTCTTCCGTGAAACTGAGATGACCTTTCCTTGCCTAATTCTTCTTAGTCCTCTTTATTAATCTGACAGCTCAACAAAGGTGACCACCTTCTTTTGCTTCTAGAAAAGTTCAGGTCATCTTTGTCAAACAGCTGACTGTCTTCCGCCATTAACAACTGGCAATCATTATGGTATGTATTGTTGTGTGTCTTTTTTCAGGTGTGCCAAGAGCACCTTACAGCTACTACATGGCCAAAGTTTATTTTGATTAAGTAGTCGACTATTTGGAATACGTGATAATTTCAAGCCCTTAGTTTCTCCATGCCAAGATAGCTAACACAGCTGTTTTAATGATATAGTGCAAAGATGAAAACCTACACATGATTGCAACAACCAGATTAGACTTTTTTTCCCCATCTTTAATGTGTTTGACAGCTTGTGCTGTTGTAGATCATTTGTATAAAAGAGAGGGTATCATTTCTGAATGGTATCCAATATTACAGGTAGTTTAGGGGAAAGTATTATGGACACTTATTCTTGGTGTATCAAAGCTCATTGAGTTTCAAATGAATGTGCTAAATTACTTTATACATGATCAAAAGCTTTTAATTTGAATATTCTTCAGAAATTAAATATCCACTAAAGACATTACTGATAGTCTTTGGCCAGATATTTACACTCAATTATTTCAAAGTCATAATATACTAAGAACACGCGGATCAACCCACTGGTTCCGGTGCGGTTCCATGTGAATGCAGAGGACTTCCTACTTGGAGCTCATTGCAGGATCGGGGCTTAGGTTTTCAGTTTGGAAGTGTGTTGGGTGGCTGGTTAATGGAAGAGAAACTTTTCCTGATCAATGTGTCTCAGTGCATCTACGAAACCACGATGAGTCAGAAAGATTCCTACACAACTTTTTGCTCCAAATCAGACAGAACAGCGATCTGAACTTGGGTTTCCCACATCCCCGGTGAGTGCCCGAACAGCTAGGTAAGGACACACCCATTCTCAGACTGCTCATCCCTGGCTGGCTGTTGTGACAAATATCAGGTCTTAGGATGCTCACCACACACCGGGAGCATCGGGCCCTGCTGCTGAGATGGGCAGGAGAATGCCTAAGTTTCCTGCTTCAGCGAGGGCTCTGAGCAGATTCTTAGTTGTGGGGTGATGTCAGCACTTAGGCATTTCCAAAGCTGCCTATCGGCAGAAACTTAGATTCCTACCAGGTTAGGTGGCAGCAGAGTGGTGGTTTTGAGAAAGTCAGGGGCAGCTCAATGGTGGATTTAGATGCCAGAATACCTGTGTGGATCTGGCCCTTACTGACTGTATGTTACACTCACTCCTTGCTCTTGAACTCACAACTCCTGCTTTTGTACAATCTATTTCCCTAGAACCTGTAACTGCTAAAATTAAACTCCCAAGATGAAAGGGTTTAAAATTACCTTGGGATTCCATGACTCAGTCCATCACCATAAAGACTCATTTGGAGCAATTATAGTCTACAGCAGTGGTTCTCAACCAGGGGTCCGGGGCCCCCTGCAGGGCCACGAGCTTGTTTCAGGGGGTCTGCCAAGCATGGCTGGCGTTAGATTCACTAGGGCCCAGGGCAGAAAGCTGAAGCCCCACCATGCAGTCATAGCTTTTATATGGAGAAAAACAATTGTGATACAGGTGGGCCATGGTGTTTTTATAGCATGTTGGGAGGGCCTCAGAAAGAAAAAGGTAGAGAACCCCTGGCCTACAGAATAATCTGTATCTCATAAAAATGACTATTGTAGTATAAATTTAACTGGTAGAGAATATGAAACCGTGTGCTTCAGGGCTTGAGCCAATCTCTGTTAGAGACCAGAATGAGAACTGTTTGGGGAACAGATTACTCTACACTGGCCTAGTGAAAGGTTCTTATACCTTCCTTTGGAGTATCTGGTGGTGGCCACTGATACCAGATTAGATGAACCCAGTAGGGCAATTCCAAAGTTTCATATTCAGCTATCAGCCAAGGAATTTATATGCGCTACTTAAAGATGTTTCATTTAGACTACACTGGGCCTATTCTTGTTCCTTTTTATAATCTTAATAAATACTGAATCAGTCAATAAATCTGACTTCGGTAGCTAACATGATGCCGTTGGGCATAAGTCTCTGCCACAGCTTCAGCCTTAGGTGTAAGGTGAATGCTGAGACAACTTGCATTGATGCGTCACGCCTGTATGAACCAATTTGGAAGCAATCTGGTATGCTTCTGGTTAAACCTTTCCGTTTTGATAGAAACTGGAAGAAACTTATAGAAAACAAACTTTTCAGGATAATTGTTACGTTTCCAAAAGAGATCAGTTGATTCCTGTAAAATGTTATGTGCAGTGTAATCGCTGCATCCCCTCCTTATCATAAGTAATAAATTCAACCTTGCCTTAAGAAGTACCTCAACTGAAGCTTTTAATTGTTATAACACTACAATTGATTTAATCATACATCTGGTTAGTGTTCTTTTTCTTTGGCAATTTTAATCAGCATAATTATCTATTTGACAGTTAGGCAGGTAGTTAGACAGGAAAGACCTTGACATATAACTTATATGCCCCAATTAATCTTTCCCACAACTTTGTACAATCTAGCAGATGGATCAACCTCAATGTGAGCATTTGACCAAGACTATAAATCAACAATGACATGTTTTATTTTAGGAAGTAGCCTGAGAAGTTAATATTGTTTCACTAAGTCAGGCAAAGGAATTACAAATCCTATGATCGTAATAGTACCTGTTTCTTATAAAACTACCTATTGTATAGGGAACATTAATGGTACACAGTTCTTATCCATGACAAAGAAAAGATGGCAACACAGGGTGCTGCTTCTTCAGCTACCCAGTGAGCAGCGCTGTTTAGCCTGTTTTCGTGGTCTCCCAGTGACGCACACACCCAGGCTGTTTCTCTTTCACTATATGTACATGAATTCTTTAGTTCCCAAGCAAAACAGAACATGACACATGTATACAGCAGGAGGAGACTTAGGGTATGTCCACCGCAGCAGCACTTCAACATAGCTACTCACAGCAATTACAGGGGTTCTCCCATCACTGTAGTTAATCTACAGCCCCAAGAAGCAGTAGCTAGGTTGACAGAAGAATTCTTCCAGTGACCTAGGGCTGTCTACACCAGGCGTTAGGCTGGCCCAGCAACGTCTCTCAGGCTACATCTACACTACCCGCCTGAATCGGCGGGTAGAAATCAATCTCTCGGGGATCGAATTATCGCGTCTCATCGGGACGCGACAATCAATCCCTGAATCGACGCTTGTACTCCACCAGCGGAGGTAGAAGTAAGCGCCATCGACAGGGGAGCTGCGGAGATCGATTTGCTGCCATCCTCACAGCGGGGCAAGCCAGCTCCGATACGCCCCCAGTGGGCATATGGCCCCAGTAGCCAGCTCCTGTGCCTGCAGACCTCAGCAGAGAGGCCTGTTAGCATAGGTAGCAGGTGTAGCTGGAGTGTTACAGAAGTCAGGTGGCCCTTTGGAGACCATAGCCTGTCGGTATATTTTACAGAAGTCAGGTGGCCCTTTGGAGACCACAGCCTGTCGATATATTTTACAAAAGCCTTTAGGCTGTTCTAATCAGTGTTGGGGCTGGAGCAGTGGAGACCCAGCCTCCAAATCAGGGAGCTGCTACCAGTTGCACTGTGCTTTCTGGGTGCAGGATGGATTTGGCACCTAGTGTTTTATTAGGTACAAGGTTAAAATATCTCATTGTAGAATTAATACAACAAAATTTTAAGTGTCTAATTGTTCTCAGAAAATTGCATTTTGATTATCTTTTAAACAAGCAGGAATTAATGCTGGGAAGTCCTAGGGCCTGGGTTATACTGAAGGTCAGTCTAGATGATCACAGTCATCCCTTACGGTATTAGAATCTATGCAAATAAAATTCTCTGCTGATTTTTAGCTTTCAAATGTGCTAATGTAGCAATATGGTTTTAATTTCAGATGAGCTATATCAGAGCGACGGCATCGCATGCTCCTTCCTAAACCACCAGCAGCAAAAGAGACCAGTTGGGAAGCAAGCCTGCCCTACAGGAAAATGTAGTCACTGGATGTGAGATCTTGTTTCTTTCTGGGCACGGTTCTGTTCCCATACAAGTCGATAGGAGTTTTGCCTTTGGCTTCAGTGAGAGCAGGCTCGCTGCAATGCAATCCAGTCTGCTCGGTGTGGAACTGGGTGGGAGCAATTCATTTCAACATTTCCCCTGTTAATTTGTATATTTCCATCTCTCTCTGAGTCAGCAGCATCCCCCTTAAAGCTGACATGAGGCTCAGGAGGGAATAGAGCCGCTCCAAAGCATATTAAGACTTCATTAGGTTATTGGAGCCAATATTTAAAGACATTTAAACTTAGCTGTGATTTAAAAAAAGAAAGAAAAAATTACTTTATTCCCTTCTGAACCCTATGCCTGCTTCAAAGGGGCTGCCAATGTAGAAAGGAGAACTTGCACTACAAGGTCATAAAGCCAATGGTGTACCAAAGATTATTTAAAATAAAATAAAAATCAGATTAATACCAGGTGGAAAGGGGCAGAGAGGCCTGGGAGAGATGATGGAGTATTAGGGATTTTTTTCTGCAGTTATTTTTGGCTTTTCATTATGGTATTCTAATTTTTTTCCCTTTAATGATGCTGCTATGACTAACAAATTCTAAGCTTAAATGTTGCTGACTATGGATAGTTTCACATGCTTGTCAGATAATCAGAGTGGTTAATTTTTCCAGTCCTTTTATTTAATAGTGCTGGGCAACTATAGCAAAATGTATGTGCAAAGATTCTCTTGCCAATTATTTCTTCTGCCGATTCATTTCACTGGTATTCACCACCATTTGTTTCTTTAGGCCTTGATCCTGCAGGCACATAAACATGATCTTACCATTGCTCATATGAAGTTCATGGGACTACCCACAGGTTTAAAGTAAGCACATGTGTAAGTGTTTGCAGCGTCAAGGCATTATTACCCCACCATTTGTGTTAGCAAAATTTTATTTGCAAGGTTTGGGGAGAGCAATGTGAAATATGTTTGTAAGAATACTCACAGCCAAAGTGTTCTCCATGTCCCTAGTAAAGAACTCCTATGATGGCACATAGTAGATTTGAACTGTTCCACATGTTCACAGACAATCTGCAAGCAGAGAATGGGACTGCCTATGTTTAAAGTTTAAATCTTTCAGCTAGGGAACAAAAAGAACAACATGCAACTCAGGTGACCAATCATATAGCCTGCATAACAAATAGACAGTTGTAGCAACTGATCTGTGACAGGCAATAGGCTAAAATGAGTATGCACAAATTACTGGTTGATCAGTTAGGGAAAATGGACACATCCAGAAAAAAAAACTGTTCGTGAACAGTGAATCACGAGCACATGAGATATGTCTTAACGGGCAAAAAGATAGGTTTGAGTTGTGTTAATTCAATCAAGGTAGCTCAACATGATTGAAAAGCCCTGTTAAGAGGCAGCCTAATGTGTCTGAAGCCTCGTTAGCTGGCCATATCGTAGCTGAGGCTCTCTTCTAGGCTGTAGCATATAAAAAACACTGTGTTAGAAAATAATTATTAATTTTCTTGTGAGCTTTTCTGTGGTACTCATCACTATAGTATCTGCGTGCATCAGAAACACTAATTAATATATGTTCACAGCACCCTGTGAGGGTATTTACACCCTCTTAGCTCCTGATCTAGCTGAATCACTAGACTATTGCCAGTTCCAGTCCACCCCCAACACTCTGGCTGATGGCAGTTTCTCACTCTCTCCCACACAAACCAGTTAGCTCTCAGTCCAAATCATGAAAAGGACAAAAACCATGTTTTTACCTAATCTCATTCTTGGAAATGGCTGAAGAATTTTTGCTGAAACTTTCCCAAGAAAATCAGCCTGAGGTAACTATTCAGCATAGAAAATTTTAGCCCAAATAGTTAAACTTTGCTAAGTTACAAGGAACTGAAAACATGGTCTTATAATGGGAAGTGTCAAGCGACCTTAAGAATAGGAAATATTACAAGCTCTACCTATAATATTATGTAAGAATGTGCTATCCCCTAAGGAACAAGAAATTGAAATCTGGAATAAAACATATCAAGATTTAGAAGTACTTACCTGCTGGAAGATAGGAAGCTATAGCAAGCAACAGTCAGTTGCAAAATGGTTACTTTAGGGTTGCAAAATGGCTGCTTCACTGCGCAAAGCTTAAAAGGGCAATCCCCAGTAAAACATTCTGGGTGAACAAAATCCTATCAAAGGTCAATCCAGCAGTATGGACTGTTAGTAAGGCTCGGACAATTATAAAGGAAGGCACTCGTAGTGAAAGAGGTGGCTTCCATGTATTTTATCTAATAATTATTTCATGCTACCATTATTTCTGCTATAACCTGCGTTTGCAGGATAACAATTTTTCATAAGATTAAAATTATATAATAAGAGTAGCAACTAGTGGTGCAATCAAAAGCTGTATTGCCTAGTGAATCGAGAACTAGACTGGGACTCAGGGGCCCTGAGTTCCATTCCCAATTGGCCTGCTGCATGACCTTGGGGAAGTCACTGCCTGCTCTATGCCTCTGTTTCCCTTTCTGTAAAATGGGAAAAATGATACTTAGCTCCCTTGAAATCTACTGATGAAAAGCATCACCATTACAAAGTTATACATCAAATATGCACATGAACTGAGATTTTATAACAGTCTTTTGTTACTCACAATCAAAATTCAGCTTTCATATTGATAAAGTGGCATTAATAGAGAATGACTCTGTTACTGTCTAAGTCTAATCATTACTGTGTATTCAGGAATTTCAGGTCACCTTAGACAATCCCGACTGTATGTAGGTTTATTTGAAGTATATGCCACTCATTTAAAATCCGGTCACCTGTGTTCTTCATACCTTGAATCACATAGATGACCAAAGTTGACACATCTGGGTTAAGTTTCTTTTAAAACAATTTGGCCCATTGTCTTCACTGGGTATGTCTACATAGCCCACAAGAAGCAGGCCTCCTAGCCCCAATGGACAGCTTCAGAGTAGTGTTGCTGCACTAAAAATAGCTGTGTAGATGTTGAGGCTTAGGCTGTAGTTTAGGCTCTGAAGCCAGGGGAGGGCCTTCAGAGCACAAGCTCCAGTTTCACCTGCAACATCAAAGCGCTGTCTACACAGCTATTTTTAGCATGATCATGCGAGCCCAAGTCTGTCGACGGGTGGGAGTCTTGCTGCAACAGGCTGTGTAGATGTAACCATTGGGACTACTCCAACGAGTAAAGTTAAGCTTTTGTGTAATTGTGATCAAGATTGACTTCAGTGGACCTGTTCGCAGTAGTAAAGTTAAGCATAGGTGTGTGATATTGGGACCTAAGCAGTTTCATTATTTATTTTCCTCCATCAATTTTCTTCCTTTGCTAAAAGGACATCCAACATTATTCATAGCAGATCCTCCAAGATACTGTGAGCAACCTCACAGTTCTCAGAGACCACAGCAGCAGCTGAGGGCACTCTGCCCCATCAAGAAGTGCCCAACGCCTGGAAAGGCAGATAACCCATTCACTTCAGGAAGTAAAATGTCCTAAGAAACGATATTATCCAAAAAAGTGACCATTTCCTTTTGTAGTACACAGACAACAAAATAACAGGCCTGGGTTTACTTCATCTAAGAACATCAAATCCGAGTGCCTTTTCACAACATTTATTCAGCTGGTCTGGATAAAAAATAATGTCCAAAATATTTTGAAGTGTCTTCATATTTAAGACTCTCTTACAAATTACAAATTGAAAGGTCAATGGTTTTGCTCATGTAAATGGCAACCAATCAGTAATAGAGGGCAGAAGTCCAGCTTTTTATTATTTCCATCTCCCAACTCTATTAAGTTAAGTAGCAGATTAAGTGCTGTACAGCTACATGCAGAAGTCCTTAGTCCTTCAAATATGTGTCGTTATTAATAATTTGAGACTGTTTTGAAGGTCTTACCAGCTCCACATTTTTGCCACTGTAAGATGCAGTGGTTTCAGCGGTGTTAAATTATTGTAAAACAGATCTCCTGTTACTGCAGAGGAGAGCAGCAAACTACACTATGCGCTGAGCAATCATCGGGGGTCTTTTTATTGCTCACTTGGAAGTCAATGGTGAATAAAATTCCATTTCCAAATGAATAATTAATCAGCTGTGACAATAGCCAGATATAGGACCCAGTAATGAAGTGTTTTTATTATTATCTTTATTTGTATGACAGTAGCAACTAAAGGCTCCAACCAAGACGTGGGCCCTGTTGTGCTAGGCAGTGTGTCAACAGAGCAAGAGACAATCCCTGCCCCAAAGAGCTTACAATCTAAACAGAGAAGAGAGACCATGGATGGGAGGGAAAAGAGAGACACAGAGGTGAAGTGACTTGCCCAAGGTCACATAAAGGTCAGTAGCAGAGCTTGACATAGACCCCAAGACTCCTATCAACTGGCCGTGCTGACTCTCTTTTTGGATAAAGATTAGTATTATACAATATGTGACAACACTTACATTAGTCACTGGTTGCCTGCCTGGCTGGTGCCCTCAACTTCAGAAGTGGCAGCATTTCAGTAGAGTGAAGAGATTCCTGCACAGTTTATTGATAGTTTGTAAAGTGCCTTGGCATCTTTTCAGAGCTGGGGCAGATGATGCTGTCAAATCTACAAGTCACAAGGACCCACCTCTTCTTACCCATTAGGGAGAGATGGGAATGCCAGTTCACTGGCTACTATTCATGCCCCGATGCCATATACTGTGGAGCACAAACTCCTTCCTGGTGAATTTAAGTTCTGTGCTGTTGATACCCTGAGATCCATGGGAAATCAGAATGCCTCCCTCAGCCTTCACCTTGGGTGGGTCACATTACAGGTTATATTGTCCTTCCATTTAATGGAGAACCCTCATCCCCCCCGATCCCAATCTCTGAAAATAACCCCACACCATCTGCTCACAAGGAAGGCCCCACATGTGCTTGGACTAGCCCTTACAAATGGCACAACAGTTCATAAACGTGCATTATTTTTAGTACAAAGCACAAAATCAACTCAGTGCCTGTTCTAATTTAGAGACACTGGACCAACATCAGAGCTGGGTATATGTAGGTGTAACTTCATTGGCTTCAATAAAGTCGCATCCACTTGTATCAGGTGCACATTTTTTTCAGATAAGAGCCTTCCTGGTTGGTGAGAGGAAGTGCATGTGACAAGTTCTAATTCAGCTCAGAGGAAGTGCATTGGCATTAAACTGCACTTCCTTCCTCCAATGCACCATCGTCGTCAGATGGAGCAAAAAGAGAAAAGCCAGCTGTTGCCTGGAACACATTGCCAACTGTCTGTGCATTATGGCAACTTTTCCATGAGGAGCTGACAGGACAAAATGGGAATGCCTTCCCTAAACCTGGGAGCTGCTGACATTGAGTGATGTGAAGGGAAGGGGACCTGTGCTGATCATCAGGGGGAGGGGGTGGAGTGTTCACAGGATGATTTGCCAGGGGTTACCATCTGGAGTTAGGATAAAGGTGAAGTTGGATGGATGGGGGGAGGGGAGGGGAGTGCATGTATGGGAAGATAGAAAGCAGGCACTTTGTCCTACAGGGGAATTTGATTAGGTAAGGGAGTTGGGGAATATTGGGGAATATATACGGTAACAAGCTGTGCATAATAACTAAATAACTGCGTAACCTAATTTTTGTAACCTTGGTTTATCCATCCTCGCATTTATCTTCTTCCTCTTGTAGCTCTCCATTGTGGTCATATTTACCAGTAGGATGCAAGCTCTTTGGGCCAGGACTTTGCTCTCTTTTATGTTTACCATGCTTTTTGGTGCTATACTATAAGTAAAAGTAAAATAATAAAAATATATGCCAGAATATATATTGGTCTGGATTCCTACTGTGTTTAAGTCATAAGTAATAGGTCTCAATACAGCCTACAGGGACCCACATCAGCATTATAAAAAGCTAGAGAACTTACCAATAACTGAAGATATTGAGTGCATTATAACGGGTCCCAGAGGCATTTTACCTGCTGTGCAGACCTTGGAACTATTAACAACAGGTATGCCTGGCTTGAAGCTGCATGAGAGATACATGCATTCAATAGTATTGAAATATGAGGACTGTTGGCAATCGGGATATTGCCAAAAGAGTGCAGGAAAAAGGACCCACTCAGTCTCTCTACCATTCCCAAGGCCATGAACCCTTATTTTTGTGAGCAATACAATTTTCCAAATGTAATCTGAGCAAGGAAAAGAACATCAGGCTCAGTCATGTACTGAAGTGACTTTGTATGAAATAGGTTTTTGTAATTCCCAGAAATGAGTTAGCCTGGGAAAGACCACAGTTCCAGCCTTAGGTTTTGCCCTCGTTTGGCAGAGACTTTGGACCCAAGTAGAAATTTGTACTCAAGCCCCTGTGTTTAGGAGTCAGAAAAGGCTGGAGTGCTACTTGACCGCAGCTCCTGTGGCTGAGGAATAGGGCTGCTAGCCTCCAAAGGGAGTGAGTGGCATCCTGTATTTGCCAGAAAGATGATAGCTGCAGTGCGGTACCTAAGAAAGAGATTAAAAACCTCAGAGCTCAAAAGCTCTAATGATTCCAGTTTGAAAACAAAAAAAATCCTTTATTTTGGCCAGAATGATCAAATCTGATTTTGTCTAGCGTGGTGAGGAAAGTACAGGACTAATAGTGTTTCATTGGCTATGGCCAGGCACAGTGGTCTAGATCATCAACAGTATTTAGGCACCTAACTCAGTGATTTCATTGGAAATTTGGTGACCTTTGAGGATCTGGGCCAGAGTTCATCCAGATTCTGTGCAACCCTCCCCATGTTACTTTGCAAAGCCATTCAGTCATCACTCTAAAGTGACATGGTCCAGACCACATAGATGTATTGAAGACATCTGGGAAGTGCAGCAGAAATAACTAAAAAATGATGGTCCTAAGTAACTTTGTTTATTTTAATCTACCTGTCTGTGTCTCCGCAAAATTAAAATGTACCTATCTAGGTGTTTCTATGGCTCCCGCTGCCGGAGTAAGTGCTACACAAATACAAATGGACTAGTCCTGACACAGGCTCAGTCAGGTAAGGAAGTATTACATCCTTGCAGATGGGGTCATGACACACAGACAAGGTGAGTGACTTGTCTAAGGCAATACAGGAAGGCTGTGGCAGAGCTATTAGCTGAAATCACCTCTCCTGAAACCTAGTTTCCAAAAGACCAATTTTTTTCCTCTCCTGACTCTAAAATGTTTACTCTGAACCTAACACAATAATACCTCACTCTTTATATCTGAAATACTGATCTGCTCAGTACAATTCTACATAATCTTTAAAATGTGGGTATTACACCCTCATTTCAGTAGTAAGACTGGTTGGTACTTTCATTTGTTTTAAAAAAGAGAGTTAGAAAACCTATTTTCAGTGGAGAAATATTTTGCACTTTACCAGTACTTTGCCAAAGTCAGTCAGGCCACTCCATGTGTGGGACTAATCAAAATGGCTATGGTTTTATAAGGTGAGAAGGGCCTGTGCAGAGACGCTGAGGAAAGGATCTGGACTCAAGTTTCCTCAAAGCTGGAGGTGGGTCGGTTGCAGTGGTCTGGTTAAGACCCTGTTCTACTCATGAGCCAAGCTTTCATGGTAAACATTTACAAGGCTCTTGGCTCTTCTCCAGCTCTGGTAAAGGGGCCCCAGCGCTGGAAATCTTTCGACGAGAAATACAATGTACAATCCGCAAAACACGGTATCAGCACATCAATTAATATCCAATAACTCTCCTTTTACTTTCTGATTTCTTTGCAGTTCAATTCCCTGTGGGAGATCCAAACTTAGATGGCATCTAGTGGTCTTGTTTAAATCCAGCAAAAACACTAGTGCTTCTAAGAGGTTTTTCCTAGCCCTCTCCAGAACCAGTGGGAGGTTAATTTCTGTTTGCTGAATTTGACAGAGAGGATTTTGGGCTATGGTAAAGCAATTAGTGATTTGGGGGCTTCATTCATGCTAAGGTAACCACAATCAAGCATATTTCTACTATTTCATAGGCATAAACATTTTGTCTGAACTTGCTCCCTCATGGTGGAGTATGGCTTAGCTGTTACTTTTTATTTATTAGTAGTGTTAAATATTGTGATGCATCTTATGCTGGTTCCCAGTACCACTTGCCAGCAGATCCAAACTGTACATGCTAGTTAGATAACTTATTAAGACCAGCACCTGAAAGCATATTAAATCAGATTTTGTTCCGTGCCACCAGCTCCCGCTCTAGAATTAAAATTCTTATCTACTGACCCAACGTGGCCTCATGCCTGCTATTCCAGCCCTATATATAGGATCCTATCAAATTCATGGTCCATTTTGGTAAATTTCACGGTCATAAGATTTTTAATATCATAAATTTCATGATTTCAGCTATTAAAATCTGAAATTTCATGGTGTTGTAATTGTAGGGGTCCTGACCCAAAAAGGAGTTGTGGGGGATCACCAGGTTTTTGTAGGGGGGGTTGCAACTGCTACCCTTACTTCTGCTCTGCTGCTGGCAGCAGGGCTGCTGCAAGGATATTTTGCGCCCTAGGCGAAACTTCCACCTTGTGCCCCTCCTCCCCCCAGAGCATCGCTTATTATAAACTTTCAAAAATGAATACTGCATAATGTGGCATTGTTCATTAGAATTAACACAAGGGGGTCAGAGGAAATTATCACAATGGTCCCTTATGGCCCGGGGGAACCTATGAGCAAGGAGGAGGCTGAGAATGCCCCCAGCTCGCAGGATCTCTAAACGTTCCCAGACTGAGTACTTCGCCCTCTGGGAGGGACCCAGGGGCAAGGAGGGCAGAGCCAGGCTCTCCCAGGGAGCAGGTGAGGATCTTCCTGGGGATCAGGACTGGCTCCCTGCATTGGTACAGTGCCACTGGGGGGAGTAGGTGTTTGGAAGCGGCACCTGCACCAGCCCTTTCCCCTCCGTTGCACTGCAGGGTTTAGTTTCACTTTCCCTCACCCTAGGAGGTGGCTGCACCCGGCCCCAGGTGCAGCGCATTGGAGAGCGAAGCTCACCTGAGCTCAGGACCGCGTCCTGCCTCTCCCAACGGCTCCATCCCTCGGCCGCGCTGGTTGCTGTGCCCGGCCGGCTGTCTCCTCCTTGCTCCGCTGCAGGCTCCCACTGACCATCCTGCACAGCACCCCTCACTGCGGGGGCAGGTTACAGCGGCCCTGGCTGGTGGCAGTGCTGCCTTCAGAGCTAGGCAGCTGGAGAGCAGCAGCTGCTGGCCAGGAGCCCAACTCTGAAGGCAGAGCCACCACCAGCAGCAGCGCAGAAGGAAGGATGCCATGATATGGTATTGCCACCCTTACTTCTGCGCTGCTGCTAGTGGGGCACTGGAGGGGAAAGGGCTGGCGCAGAAGTAAGGGTGGCAATACCATATCATGGCATCCTTCCTTCTGCGCTGCTGCTGGTGGTGGCACTGTGCCAAACACCGACTCTCCCTCCCCCCCCCGGTGGCACTGTGCCAATGCATGGAGCCAGCCCTGATCCCCAGGGAGATCCTCACCCAACCAACAGCTGCCACTCTCTGGCCGCTCAGCTCAGAAGTAAGGGTGGCATTACTGTGACTCCCCTACAATAACCTGGTGACCCCCCCCCCGCAACTCCCTGTTGGGTAAGGACCCCCAATTTGAGAAATGCTGGTCTCCCCCATAAAATATTTATAGTATAGGATAAAAGCACAAAGAGACCAAATTTCATGGCGGGGGGAGACCAGATTTCACAGTCTGTGATGCATTTTTCATGGCCGTGAATTTGGTAGGGCCCAATGTATATAGATGAAACTGCAATTTGCATGATTTGAAAATGTGAACTGTAGTTTACTAAAGCTGTACATCCTGCCAGTTAAATGTTCACTGAATAATGGTCTTCTGGCAGGAAACAATGCCAGGGTTGCATGGGATGGTGTCTACCCTAGGCAGCTACTCTGTCCCCACCTCTCATCTGCAAAGGGGTTTGGACCATTGAATCAATAGCCCATGCCCCAGTAGCTAAATAAATAAATAAAATAAAATAAAAACTGATCCGGGGCAGCCTCCCTGCTCATTCATACACAGCCCGGGCATATGGGGATTCTATGGCATGAAGGGCCATCCCAGGACCAGGGCTATGGTTTATTTCATGCACGGTGCAGATTCACAAACCTGTCTGCCAGTGCATGATTGTATTTTCATTTGGAATTGTTGCCTTGTCTTTAAGGTGGTGATGTTGCGAAGGAGCTGGGTTGTTTGGTTTTAGGGGGTGGGAGGTTCCACAATATTCAATGTTTTGATGGAGTATAGCATTCCTCTTTGCAAATTGCTGCATGATGTTAAATGTAATATACAGTACTGTGTCTTTCTGGTTCATGTCAGAGTTAGCAACAACAGCAGACTGCATCAGATTTATTATAATGAACTGCATGGGAGTTGTGCTTATTACCTGTACAATTCTTGTCAGGAACGTTTCCAGAGGATTTCCCAACAGCTCCCTTTAAACTCATCGCACAAAAAAGGTCACGTTGTTCTTGTCTTGTGGACTTAGAAGTAAAATCGTTGCAAAGCTGTTCATTTAAAGGAAAACTTCTGATATTGGTAGGGGCAAGGGGATTGTATGAACCAGTTTCTTCTAACGATTTCTCCTGTTGCCTAGATTCCAATATTCTAAAATATAAATTGAATTCACTTTATCAAGAACAACTGGCTTTCCCCTTCCAGCTCTCTCATAGAACAACTGGCATAAACTGGGCATATTAGTTTAAATAATTGATGTAAAAGCAGTGCAACTCCACTGACCACAATGGAGTCACTTTAGATTTACACTGGTTTAATTTTCACCATACAGTAGATAAATGAATGTAAAATTTTGTTAGTGATCAATAAAAATGGTTCAGTTACGGAGAGCAAGGACTGCAGGTGGCTGAGGTACATGTACACTTCAAGTAGACATTCGCAACTGGCCCGTGCCAGGTGACTCCAGCTCGCGGGACTGAAGCTAAAAGGCCTGTTTAATTGCGATGTAGATGTTTGGACTCGGGCTGGAGCCTGGCCTCTAGGACCCTGTAGGGTGGGAGGGTCCCAGAGTTTGGGCAACAGCCTGTGCCCAAACATCTACACCACAATTAAACAGCCCCTTAGCCTGAGCCCGAATCAGCTGGCACAGGCCAGCCGCAGGTTTCTAATTGCAGTGTAGACATACCATGACAGGGCTGTGGCAGCCACTACCTTTCGGTTGCCCATTAATAAACAGACAAAGACAGGGATGCAGACCCAACTTCTCTACTCACCCCATGGAAGAGCTGGTTATGGCTCCCTGATTCTCTTGGAGGTGTTATACTTACCATTATCCTGGTGAAGTTTGCAGCCATGTGTGGGGTTGCTCTAAACTCCTCTGTCTGGTAAAGGTCCCCCATGGACTAGCTACCAGCTGAGGATTGCCAGAGTGCAGTACACGCTGGTCTGGTCACCTTCCTGTCCCTTATACCAGAGCTGTTGGAGGCTGGCTGTACGGAGATATGGGCCATCATGGACCCTGAATAGCGCAGAGAATCTGACCTGTCTTCACAAGCAAAAATGGCAATTTTAAACCTGGACAAATAGGTGCTGGAACTACGTGTGCAGGGGAGTGCTGCAGCACCCCCTGGCTTGAAGTGGTTTCCATTATATACAGGGTTTACAGTTTGGTTCAATGGCTCTCGGCACCCCCACTATAAAAATTGTTCCTGCACCCCTGCCTGGCCAAAAGGGACACAATGTCATGTCTCATTCAAATGACACTGGGACAGAATTTGCTCTCAGTTACAGCAGTATAAATCAAAGTAATTGCTCTGCAGCCAATTGAGTTTCTCCAGAGTTACAACTGTGTGAGTTCAGAATCTGGCTCATTACTGGAGCATCCCCTACTGCACTTCAGTGTCAGCCCTGGGTATAATCCCAAACCCAGATATGGGCCTGGTTCATTTCCTCCTGACTCCGAGTTGAGAAAGCTATCTACTAATCTCTATTCTGATAACTTGAAACAGATCTAAGTTTAACTTTCCCAAGGTGGAGGTAGAAACCAAAAAGTTTTAAAATGGAGAATTATTAGAAACTACACTGAGAAAAACAATCTGAGCAATATCTTAGTGTTCTTTAAAACAGATTTTAAATGGTAAATACTACACAGTCAAATTGCTGACTTTCAATTTGAGAAAGTCTGAACTACCTGATCTGACCTGTTTTGCATCTATGAATTTGTGGGTGGCAAAGCTAGGAAAGAGGTCAAGCTAAAAGGCTTCCATTTTCTTTCCTTACATCAATGAGTGATTCTTAGGGGATGTGCTTAGCTTTTCTCTCATTTATGCTGGGTTGTGAGCTCACTCATTGTTATGAATGGGTTGTCTGTACAATTGTTACCAATTACATGCAAATTGCTACTAAATGGCACAGGCAGCCCATTTGTGCCAAACGTTGGTTTACACTTTGCTCTCTTTCCAAGACAGTGGGGAGATAAAAAAGCTATTGGATTGATGAGTGGGATGTCAAAATTTCTCTAAAGTTTCCATTAAGCAGTTAAACATTGCCTCACCATTCTTCAACAAACACTGGAATATATCCAGAAATCACACTTCATTTTTTCCTAGATCGTGATCAAATACCTCCCCAAATCCCAGCAAGATGAACCAGTTCTTGTTTATCCGCCATGTCAGGGCTCTGATCCAGACAATACAAATGAGATCTTGATATGTTTTGCTCTATCAGTCTGGTATTCAGTTCTTAACCAACTTGTAATATACCAACTAGCTCCACACATTCCTCTCTGTGTTTCTGCTTCATTAAGGATCTGAACAACATTTGTTCCAAAAAGAGTGACCCCACCCAAATAATAAGCAAACTTTATGACCATACAAGTGAAGCTGAAGTGTACTTCACCATTAGCAACTTCTACATTATTCAGGATTAGATTAAGCTAGGAGGGAGAAAAGCATATCCCACGTAACAATCCATCTTTCTGACATTCTTTTTTTTTTACTGTGGGGGTGGGAAGCAATTTTAAGATACCGCACTAAGCCTAAATCTTCAAAGCCATTTAGGTGCCTAGCTCCCATTGAAATCAATGGGCTTCAAGTGCCTAAATACCTTTGAGGATCTGGGCCTAAGTTTCTAGGTGAAATCCTAGCCTCACTGATGTCAATGGCATTGATTTCAATGGGGCCAAGATTTCTGAGTCAGCAAAGCATGCAAGCATGTGCTTAACATTTCGCAGGTAAGTCTTATTGACTTTGATGGAATTTAAACATAAACATGTTCAGAGCTTTGAGTAGAAGTTCTTTGCTGAAAAGGGATGGACTAAAGTACTCACACCTTTCCAATCCAATGCAATGTTTGCTTTTCAGAGCTAGTTGTGAGTCTCTAAATTTTGCTTCATTGTTTCTGTTCACTTTACTCTTGGAAGCTTGCTAGAACTCAAAAGAGGATTAAATATGTGGGCCATGATCCTGTACACTACTCCATATGGTTGGACCTCAGCCATGGACCACAGTAAAGTTCTTTGCAGACAGATGGACCTGCCTGCCTGGAGCAGTTCATAGCATCAAGGTTTTGTGGCACGAATGTGCTACAGTCAGTTTTCACACGCACTGATAGTTTCCATTATTGATTGGAATCACAGGGAAAATAGGAAAGAGAAAAAACATCAGGTGGGCCATGACTGGTAAAAACCTGAAGGTAAAGATCTCTGCATTGAGATATCATAGATTTGAGAGCAAAATGTGGCTTATTTTAAAAAGTAATAAACATTTTCTATAATAAATGTATAATTACTAAGAATATTTTTAAAAGGGGACTTAAAACATTTGCTGTTGATATGTTTATAAAAATAGTAATTTGTCTTTGGGAGGAAAAGTCTTAAAGGTAAAATTAAAAAAAATATTCTGGATTCCTAGCTATTTCCTCCAGAATTCAGTGCTCTAAATGTGGTATCTGAGCAAACACCAGCGCTTGACCTCAACTCTATATTCTTCTCAGAGGTTTGTGCACCAGGATAGGGGACTCTGTGTAGTGGTTAAATACAAAACAAACCTGAATTGGTACCTTCTTAGCTTTGGTTCTGGCAGGCCTCTGAAATGAGATTGCTTTCAGTCAATTGGTTATTTCAGCACTTGACATCACCCCCACACAAAACGAGGCAGGCGGCCAATTAGCTAGCTGGAAATCTTCCAGTTTAAAAATCCCCTCGGTGCCAAAATGAACGAAGATGAAGTGGGTTAGAAAAAAAAGTTTAAATTGGCTGAACAGTCTGCTCTCTATGGGGAGCTGAAAATAGAAAGCAGCCCGTGGAACTCAGGAACTTCACTATCTTCTATCTAGGGAAGATCAAACTTCCAAATTTGCAAGTTAAATTGGGATACCCAATGTATGTGGGAAACTGGATACAAAAAAGGTTTTATATACATCCCATGTATTGTACAAACAAAACCTAACTACACTAAATTCTAATCACATAGTAGCCGAAACCAGAGTAAAAGCCTTGCTTCCTAGAGGTAAACAGCTGGACTGGTGTTTTAATCTCCTAATAGTTATGTGATTTCTCTCTTACAAACATGGGAAAACTTTAGATTTGCTTCTTTAGCAACATTCCAACGTTTTGATACTTTAGCCATCTGATCATTTGTTGTGTTTCACACAATAAAGATAGCACCAAAGCTGATTTGTTAAAGCGACATAAGGGTTGCTGGACTGAGACCATTAAGAATGCAAGAATAGCACCAGAAAAATAATTCCTCTTGTTGGGAAATGATGCTATTACAGATCTGAAAAACAGAAAATATCTAATCATAGAAGCTGTAAACAATTTGCATATAGATAATCTGCATACAATTTGCATTACTACTTCAGTACACAAGCCTAGCATCTACAAGTTCATCATAGAAATTCATAAAATATTATGAGACAATGAAGGTAAGTATTTTGAATATGAAGTACTCTAGTTGAAAAGTCCTAATAGTTACTAAAAATGGGTCATTATCTTAAGGCATAGCAATTTTATCTTATGTTGATGCCAAAACAAACAATGATGTACAATTCTGGCTACATATCTTGAGATTTTTGTTTTGTTGGCTTTGTTCCATTTGCATCACCTTACCATTATAAGGGATCTATAATGCATCTCTCATTTGTCTTCTTCCCAATTCCAGCACAGAATTTATTCTGGCAGAACAGGGAGATGGAGTTAAGGTTTTTGTGTTTATTTTTTAAATGCACGCATAATTTGCCATACTAGATCAGACCAGTGGTCCATCCACTTCCTTGTCATGTCTCTGACAGTGGCCAATAAAAGTGACTCATCACAGAGAAACATACTCCCCCTGCCCCATTACAGCTAATTTAGAATCCAGCAATCTGTATGAGTAGCTCAAATTACTTTTTTCAGTGCTTTATCTTTCATTTGTTGAGACTGAATTTCATGTGCCATTGTGCTGCCCAATCACCTAACTTTAAGTCCCTCTGAAGTTCCTCGCAATCTTCCTTCATCTTACCAGATTGGAGCCAATGAAAACAAAGTACTCAGTACCTTCACAGATCAAACCTTAAGCCCAGCATCAGTGGTTAAATGTATTTTAGAGTACAGGAAATTATATGTTCCCTGCTAATTGGTACAGTCCCAATACGCTGTGCTGTTTAACTTGCTATGTAAAAAGTTAATGTATAAAATAAATGTAACAACGTTTATACAATCTCTTTAATACAAAAAAAATCCAACATTCTGGAGATAATTTTTAACATTAAGTTACAAAGGTGTGTGAGGTGTGTCCAATTCTCTCTCACTTAAGGCTTGACCCCTTGTTCAGTTAAATCAGCGACATAACTCCAATTGACTACAATGGGGCAAGATCAGGCCTATAAAGAGTTTATAGAGAAAAACCTGCTTTCCATTAATTTATACTTGACACGATTATTAATAAAAAGAATGCTGAGTAAACAGCGCCAATGTAAGATTGTCAAATCCCTAGTAGGTGATAAAAATAAACTCATGGCTGAATTGCTGAGGAAGATAATGGTGCAGAACCTGGTGAATTTGTTCACATTTAGACAATCCAAATTAATTTTTGGAGGCTTGATCCAAAACCCATTGAAGTCAAGAGAAAGATTTCCATTTCCTTCAATTATCACTAATTAAGGTCCTCGAGGATAGATTTTTTAGAAGTATTTAGGCACCTAGTGGGATTTCCAAAAGCACCTTCAAAAAAGCACATTCACTAAAATTAATTGTTCTTTTAAAGACCTTGTGATTTCCTTAAACATTATTAACATACATTAAGATATTTAAATTAAAAAGCTCCTTTCACAACTTTTTCTGCATGCTGGAACTCATAAAAATGGTTATTAACCTCTCTGTAACTGTTGAGATGCATTGCACATGTCCATTCCATGTTAGGTATGCACATGCCATGTGCACAGTTGCCAGAAATGTTTCCCCTCAGCGGTATCCATTGAGTCGGCTCTAGCGCCCTCTGGTGCCGTGTTCTCATGTGCCAGTATAAAGTGTCCAGCTGACTCCGCACCATCTCAGTTCCTTCTTGCTGGCCAACTTTGACAGAGGGGTAGAAGGGTTGGTCGTGGGAGGGTGGGTCGTGGAATGGACATGTGCAACATATCTTGAAGAACAACAATTACAAAAAGGTTAGTAACCTTTTTTTCTTCTTCGAGTGCTTGCACATGTCCCTTCCACATAGGTGACTCTCAGGTAGTACCACAGGAGCTGGAATCAGAGTTCATGGACATGCTGACTGCAACACAGCTTGACCAAACCTGGTGTTATCTTTAGCTTGCTGTGTGATGGTGTAGTGGGATGAAAACGTACATACTGATGACCAAGACACTGCTCTGCAGATGTACTGGATTGGGACCTGGGCCAGAAACGCCGCTGAGGAAGCTTTCACCCTCATAGAATGGTCTATCGCTATAGCCGGGGGCGGGACCCCCGCCTGCTCATAGCATGTGTGGATGCACGATGTGATCCAGGATGAAATCCTCTGAGCTGAATTAGGAAGGCCCTTCATTCTGTCTGCTACTGCCAGAAAGAGCTGCGTGAATCTACAGAATGGTCTTGTCCTCTCAATATAGAGAGCCAGGATGCTTCTAATGTCCAGTGTGTGGAGACATTGCTCCTTCCTGCTTGCGTGTGCTTTTGGGAAGGAAACCAGCAGGAAAATAGCCTGATTACTGTGAAACTGCTAAACCAATTTTGGGAGGAATGTGGGGTGAGGATGAAGCTGTACCTCGTCCTTAAAGAAGACCGTGTATGGGGGTTCTGATGTAAGTGCCCTGATCTCTGAGACCCTCCTGGCTGAAGTGATAGCCACTAGAAAGGCCACCTTCCAGGAAAGGTATGACAAGAAGCATGTTGCCAGTGGCTCAAATGGGGGGCCTGTGAGTTTTGACAAGATGAGGTTTAAGTCCCATGAGGGAATGGGCTCCCGAATCTGTGGGTATGATCTTTCTAGGATCTTGAGAAAACAAATGGTCATCTCATGCAAGAAAATTAATCAGTTATCCATCAAGAATGCCAAAATCACTGCCAGGTGGACTTTAACTGCTGAAATTGCCAGACTTTGCGGTTTCAGATGCAGCAAGTACTCCAGAACGGTCTGTAGAGATGACCAGATGGGTGAGAGACCTTGCTGGGAAGACCAAATGGAAAAACCCTTACTCTTGGCAAGGTGTGTAGCTCTTGTAGAGGGTTTCCTGCAACCTAGCAGAACCTGGTGAACTTGCTCTGAACAGGTCAACTCCTCGGGATTTAACGATGGAACTGTCAAGCTGTCAGATGAGATTGGGGTGGAGCATTTGACCCATGGTCCTACAATATCAGGTGGGGATGAGAGGGAGAGGCAACAGAGTTGCTACTGAAAGGCCTAGCAACATAGCAAACCCGTGCTGGCAGAGTCAGGCTGGAGCTATGGGATTGACTCACGCTCTATCCCGTTTGATCTTCAGCAGGACCTTGTGCATGAGAGGAATGGCGGGAGAAGGCATAGAACAGGTGCCTCACCGAAGGGAGCAGGAAAGCATCTGTGAGTGAGACCGGGCTGCGGCCTTGCAGGGAGCAGAACTGATGACATTTCCTGCTCTGCCTGGTAACACACGGGTCTACCTGGGAAGTCCTCAACCATTGGAAAACTACCCTTGTTACATCGGAGCAAATGGACCACTAGTGGTGACTGGAGAAATACCTGCTGAGGTGATTTGCCAGTTTGTTCTGGGCTTCCGGAAGGTGAGACACTCGAGATGGATTGAGTGTGTTATGCAGAATTCCCACAGGTGGATAGTTTCCTGGCACAGGGGGAAAGAGCAAGCCCTTCCCTGCCTGTTGAAGTAAAACATGGCTGCCGTATTGTCCGTGAGCACTAGCACATTCTTGTTCACAATGTGGGGTAAGGCAGACCGCTCTTAGCTCCCTGACATTTATATGTAGGGAGAGCTCCTCTGGGGAACCACATCCTGAGGTGCCCTAGGTGAGCCCTCCATCCTAGATCTGACACATCCGAAACTAGAGATAACAAGGGCTGGGGCCTGGTGAAGGGGAGGCCTGGGCAGACCCAACAGAAGGCTCCGCCATAAATCAAGGAAGGCAAAGACCAGGGCAGGAACCGCGAGCACCAAATCCAGGTGATAATGGCTCAAGTGAGTACACCGAGGCCAGCCAAGCTTGAAATAGCCTGAGGCGTAGCCTCACATGCTGCAGTACGTAAGTGCACATGGTCATGTGGCCTAAGAGTCTGAGGCAGAAGCAGACTGTCATGATTGGATGGGCCTTGACTTGCACTATCAATGACCCCATTGTCTGGAAACAGACTTCTGGGAGGAAAGCTCTGGCCTGGGAAGAATCGATCACCATTCCGATAAACTCTAACCTCTACACGGGGATGAGGATAGACTTCTGCTCATTTATAAGCAGGCCCAGCACCTGAAAGGTCAACTGTATGAGGACCTGGTTAGCTTGGGCCTGGGACCAGTCCTTGACCAGCCAATCATCAAGGTATGGGCAGACTTGTACCCCTCTTCTTCTGAGGAAGGCTGCCACTACCACCATGCATTTCGTGAAAACCCTTGGGGCTGCCGAAAGGCTGAACCGGAGAACCGTGAATTGGTAGTGAGTCTGGTTTACAATGAACCTGAGGAACCTCCTGTGGCCTTGGAAAATCGAGACATGGAAATAAGCAAAAAGAACGACGAGTACTTGTGGAACCTTAGAGACTAACAAATTTATTTGAGCATAAGCTTTCGTGGGCTAAAGCCCACTTCATCAGATGCATGCAGTGGAAAATACAATAGGAAGATGTACAGAGACACACACACACACACACACACACACACACACACACACACACACAGAACGTGAAAAAGATGGGTGTTGCCATACCAACTCTAATGAGACTAATTAAGTTGGGCTATTATCAGCAGGAGAAAAAAAAACCTTTTGTAGTGATAATCAGGATGGCCCATTTCAAACAGTTAACAAGAAGGTGTGAGTAACAGTAGGGGGGAAATTAACATGGGGAAATTGTTTATTTATTTATTACACAAACTAAAAACTAACAAACAAATAAATGAAGTTGTTAGTCTCTAAGGTGCCACAAATACTCCTCATTCTTTTTGCTGATACAGACTAACACGGCTACCACTCTGAAACCTGTCACCATGGAAATAAGCGTCTCTCAAGTTGAAGGCGGCATACCAGTCTCCCAGATCCAGGGAGGGGATGGAGGAGGCCAGGGAGCCCATGCGGAACTTCCACTTTTTGAGGTAGCTGTTGAGACGGTTCAGGTCTAAAATGGGCAGAGACCCCCCCTTGACCTTTGGAATTAGGAAATATCAGGAGTAAAACCCCTTCCCTCTTAAGTCCCAGGAACCTCCTCCATGGCTCCCACTTGGAGGAGGGCTTGCACCTCCTGGACCAGAAATTGCTCATGAGAAGGGTCCTTGAAGAGGGATAGGGAGAGGGAGTGTGTGTGTGGGGGGGGTGTGGAAATAAACTGGAGCATGTAACCCCTTAACACACTGTTCAGCACCCAGTGGTCCATGGTGATAAGAGACCATGCTGAGCTGAAGTGGGATAGGCGATCTGAAAACAAAAGGGGGGACAGAATCAGGTGGCACGGGAACTAGTATAATGCCCAGGGGCATCCCATCAAAAGTTCTGTTTGGCTGCCCCTGGGTATCTGAGTAGGCCAGGTAGGGATGTTGAGGCGGACGAGGGCAGTTGCCTGTGTCTAAACACCCTATTTAGTTTCTTTAGCAGGTCCTGAGAGGGCGGTGGAGCTGAGAAATGGATGGGGTGCTGAGGCCCGAAGTGCTTCCTCAAAGTTGCCAGGGCATAGAGACCCAGGGACTTGAGGGTGGCTCTGAAGTCTTTCAGGCCATGGAGCTTCGCATCCGTTTGCTCTGGAGAAGAGTGAAGCGCCTTCAAATGGAAGGTCCTGGATGGACTGCTGGACTTCCGTTGGCAGTCCCAAGGACAGGAGCCAAGAGCGCCTGCATATGAGCAGAAGACATGGATCTGGCCACTGAGTCTGCTGCGTCCAGGGTGGCCTGAACGGAAACCCTGGCTGCAGACTTCCCTTTGTCCACCAGAGTGGAGAACTCCTGCCTGGACTCCTGGGGAAGTAAGTCCTTGAATTTCAACATTGACTCCCAGACATTGAAGTCGTACCTCCCCAGCAACACATGCAGCTTGGAGATGTGGAGATGTAGACCCCCTGTAGAATAAACCTTTCTATCAAAAAGGTCTAGTCTCTGAGTCTTTCGCCTTGGGAGGTCACCCCTTGATGCCCTTGCCTGTCCCTCATTGGCCACCAAGACCACCAGGGACCCCGGAGGAGGGTATGAGTACTTGTACTACCATCCTTGAGCGGGAACAAAGTACCCACAGGGCTTTAACTGGTCCCATGATGGCCTAATTGAGATGGAGAGCCACCTTTGATGGGACCACTGTGGTCAAAATATCAACCAGGTTGTGGGAGGACTCTGACTACCTCCACTTCCAGCCTGGGGTTCAAGGCCACTCTTTTCAACAGCTCCTGATGAGCTCTGAAGTCATTGTAGGGAGGTGATGTGCACGCCCCCGACACTATCTCATCCAGGGAGAAAGATGCCTGCATCAGCAAGGGGTCGTCCTCCTCTCCTTCTGCACTGACTGGGTCCCCGCAGGTCTAGATCCTGAGGATCTGTACTGGGCTCGGTACCGGAGTCCAGGTCAGGTGCTCGTCGAAGGGATGGAGGCGCTCTCCTCTCTGAAACCACTGAATATGAGCACCTGGAAGTGGGCCCTTGTATCGGGGGAAAACCCTATGGGTTCCAAAATGGCCACTGCATCTGCACAGGCAAATGCTAACTGTGCCAAATATTCAGGGGTGCCCCACACCCAGATCCACAACCAAATAGGGCTGACTGGGGTGGGAGGGTACTGGCAATGGTTTCTCGGTTGGGGATACAACTCCACTTCCAAGTCCAACAATGAGCCTTCCTCTGGGGACCATGAAGGAGCAGTACCCATCACTGCCGGGGAACGACACTGAGGTGGGAAGATCTGCATTGAGGCTAGCAGGGCCAGCTTCCCTCTAGATGGTACTGAACAGGAGCTTGGGGCAACATTCTCCCTTCTGCTCACCGGCACTGACGCCACTGACTCTTGTACTTCTGGCAACAGCGGTACTGAAAGCGCCAGCAAGTCCCTAGCCACAACAAATGCCTTAGAGGTAGATGGCACTGTGATCCAACTGGTGCAGCATTGTCCCTCCAGTGCCGATGGCTGGTCTGGGACCGGACTCAATGGAGTCTGTACAGGTTGGAGTCAATGGTACTGCTCTCGGAGCAGGGGCAGCAGAGTAGCCAGACTCAGGTTGCACTCCACTGTGCTCCCCGTGCTTGGTTTAGAAAGAAGTCACTTACCCTGAACTGCATGGAAGTCATGTCATGTTGACTGACAGTCAATGATATGCACCTGCATGCAGACGATGCAATCAATAACCATCTGCTTCTCCCACCACACAACCTCTGCTAAACAATTTGTTTCTATATATCCCCACAGACTCCAGATATCCTTTGACTTCCATATAGCACAGCATCCACCCCTGATTCACCTCTGTGTGTCCTTTAATCCTCAAGAATTATCTCTGGCCTCTCTGCTCTGGCTTGTGGAACCCAGGCTATAAGGATCCCAAATGCACCCCAGAATCCTTAACACCAGCTGCTGTAGTACTTCAAAGGAGGTTACAACTAAGGATTTAGGTCTGCAGCTGGAATCTGAAGGCTCAGGGTGGGGCCCCAGGGGCTGAGTGAAAAGAACAAAGCTCATTTGTAAGGATTACAAAGTAGACAGGTAATGGAGCTAGATGGGGTTGGTAGGCTGGGCGAGGTAGAGGAGTGTGGGAGTCAATACACAATAAAGACAAATATGAGGAGGTTAAGAGGGGCAACATAAGGAAGGGAAGGGGACATGGAAAAACAAAAGAGATGCACAGGTTAAGTAAATAATATACATGGACCCTAAGATACATAAATGGGCACATTTTAGAAATATTAAAAAAAAACATGTATGGAAAAAATAAAGACTAAAAAATATAAATGGAAGAGAAAACAGAATGGAGGAGAAACAAATCAGCAGGAAGAAAGTACCAAAAAAGAGGAGGGGCAGAAAGGAGGACTAAGAGATCCAACAGAAAAATGCAGAACACAAGATTACTATGGGAGAGTGGCTGTATCCAGCAGCAAAAGAGCTTGTTCTATAAAATCATCATTTACCGTAGCATTAGTGTTACAGATTTTTCTAAATGTAAAAGCTAAAGCATTTGGGTTTTTAATTAATAAGTAATTTCTACTTCCCTGGGCCAAGGAAGCTAATGATCCAACCAGTGGACCAAATTCGGTGATGAATCCTGGTCATGTGCCACCTGAGGCACCCTTGTGCATATGCTAAGAAGAAGTAACTTGAACACAACTGGCAATGTCCCTTTCACTTGTGAAAAGGGCTAGAAAAGGTTTGCTTTGTTATTTTAATTGTTTGATAGCAGGGAGTGAGGGACAGGACAGAGAGCAAGAAAGGGAAAAGAGGAACAAGTGAGGAGAGGTTTTTTCCAGGTGCAGCAGTTAGAAGGATTATTTTTTATTTTTTATTTAGTTTATACAGAAGGGAGCAACAATACTAAGAGTTATGCAAAGTGTATTACATAAAATTTGGAAGAAGGGTGAAGAAGAATTAACATTTATATATGTTTGCTAGTTAAATGCTATAAGATGGCTAGACATTTCTTTGTATTTATACGAGCAACTGGAGGTGCTAAACTCCAAAGGTGAATTCAATGGGGCCAGAAGTTCACCCTTGTGCCCCTAACCAGACAAGAAAGGCCCAGTTTGGAGGTTATTATTGCTATTACAAGCCATGAAAATATTAAATATACAGAAAAATAATCATCCTTTTATGACAAATCCAACTAAGTCAATAGGCGGCTGTACCGACTTCAATGTCTTGTAAGGCCTACTGCAGAAAAGTGGAAACTCACCCTCAACATCCCATTAGATTTATAAGTACGGGGGGAGAAAAAACAGATTACTTTCCACCAGAAATTGTAGTTCTCGGAGCGTGTTGCCTCTGCATATTAACAATCCCCACCCACCCTCACATCTTCCTGGGAGTTCTAAGAACTCAAATTTAGTACAAGAGACAGAGGCAGTTGTGGCCACACAGCTCTTTTAATAAATTTGGCTAATGAATATTGCAAGTGAGGAGGGTCACAGCGCACCCACTGTCCACTGCATGGTTTCAAAACTTTCCAGAAAGCTTTGAAACCATGTAGAGAGGGGCATCCCAAAGGTGGGAATACAAAGAAGCCACTTTGAAATATTAATCCCACTTTACAGATAGGAAACAGCAGCACAAAATGATAAATTAATTCAAGAAATGAAACATAAAAAACTTATCCAAGGCCACACAGAATGTTTGTGGTAGACTGTGAATTAAAGCCAGATCTCCTGGTTCCCAGTCTTGTGCTTCAGCCATATGACCATTCTTCCTCCTTCCTTAATTGAACAGCAAGTGATATGGAAATCCAGCAGTTACGGGGTTAATAACTAGATAGACCATGATTTAAAGCAAACCTAATATTTTTGTAAAAGGGGACAATTCAACAAAAGCTCCTTTCAGCATCCACATCATAGTACGATGGTACAACCTCAAATGCACATTTGTTGGGGGAAACAGGACTGAGCTGCCCAACCTACCCCTCTCCAGCCCAGAAAACAAACAATCTCTATTCAACTTGACCTTAAATAGAGCATGCTTATGTTGAAAATCTGCCTGTTCGGTTGTGTACTCTTTAAGGCGAGGACTGGCCTCAGCTTGTTTCTGTGAAGTGCCTAGCACCCTTGTGCGCACTCAGAAATAATAAATCACAGCCCTTTTTCATTTTCTACCACCCAGTTAAAGCTACCATTCACACTCCATATTGATCCGTTTCAAAATAATAGTGAGCCCTAAAAAAAAGTCAAATAACAAACACACCAGACCCACATTCGTGCCATTTGTAACTCTCTTTTGGAATCTCATCTTTCACACACTGGTTGCAAAGCACTGGGATTGTCCACTCCCATTACTTGCCTCATTTCCTCTCCAATTACCTTCCCACCTTCTCTCTCATCTTGTTCTCCCTGTGACATTAAACAAGATTCCCCTGCCAGTCCTACTGGCTTTCCCCACCTTTAGAAGGCTAAGAAAGACTCGATCTACTCCTCTCTGCTGAAACCAAGCAGTCTGTCTTAAATCTCACCTCTTTCTTGGGCTTCCCATTCAGATGTGCCCCAGAGCACACTATGTCTGAAAGAGACTCTCCAGAAATAAGTAATATTCATTGGAGCAGAGAAGAAATTTGTTGGTCACAGAGAGGATAAGACTGAGTGACTTAACTTTTTATTTGTGGCTTTTACTCTGAACTGTATTGGCAAGAATTGCTGTTGAGATTGGGTTATAGGGAAAGAAAAAAGTGCCACGCCAAACCCAATCCAGCCCATCCTGCCAAGGAGCATAACATTCCTGGGGTTATGAACCAACTAAAAATGACTGATCCTAATTGATTCATTAACAGTTTCTAATGCATGCTGAACACATCGCTCATCATAAACACTCCAAACTGCTGATTGAGGTTCATCCAAATTCATGAACACATACATGAATTGCATCTAACACAAGAAAGGACATTGATATGATACACTAATATTCATTACTGGCATCTTGCAAGTAGCAATGGGGACAATTTGGGTCCTTAAAAAAATAAATAAATAAAAAGTATGTTCTTATTATAGCTTTATTTCAAGGACTGTTTCTCATTAGATACAGTTTATACATTTTTGCACTATATAACAATGGAATATCTTCCAAATTATTCTTACATAAAATATATTACTGGTTCAAATGCTAATCTGACAATAGCTTCTCCAAGTTACATTTTGCTGAGTGTCAGTTTAGATCACAGGAAAAAAAGACAAAATGCCTTGGCAAAATACCTTACAGCAGTAATGCCTTTAAAACTATTTTGAATACAGGAATTCTAATCCAATTTTACCGCAACATCAATCAAAAAGATAGTAGGGCATATGTATACACAGTTACACTGCTTTATGGGAATATAATTCAGAAATATATCTTAATTTTTCAAAGTGTGTGGTCCACTGTTTGAATCTAGGCCAATAAAACAAAATGCCTGCTGCTTTTCAACACACAATGGCGTAGCAAGTTTTCGAAACCTCTAACTGCACTACAGTGATGGTCACTGTTCAAACAAAGTTCCTGGCAACCTCTAGGCCTGTTCAAGGGAAGAAAGGCTGCCAACGGTATCAATACAAAGAAAAATATGTTCACTGAATTGCACACATTGAGCTTCTAGGAGGGTTAACAGTTCTTGCCACAGGCTCTTGACTGTAGTTTACAATATCTGCCTTCACCACCCTCTGTCATAAAAGAAAACACAGTGATTATCAAGATATCAGAAGCAGATATTGTTCAAAGTGCTACTAAAAACATTTAACATGGCAATTATTTTAATGAACCCTAGAACACAGATGTGTTACTATGAAATATGTTTGTGCTAATAAAGAATCAGTATGAACAGACATATACTGTAGTACTCTTTTACTGGAAATTATGCAGAAAGACTTGTCTAGGTGTTCATTCTCATTCTAAATATTGATTTCTTGGTACTAGATGGAAAAAGTGTGCCTTGGTTGCTAAGTTTTCATGACAATTGTGTAAGGCTGATGTATGTATTAACATAACTCACTTTACAATCATTAAACAGTATTTTCTTTCATGAGACAAGTTTTTTGTATTAAGTATTGATGGTGGATAATAATAAAACAGTATCTGTTTAATAAGAATACTGTATGTGGTATTTTTGAATAACAGTCTGTTGTTTAACAGGAAATTATTTGGCATATATTGTTAGCATGAAATGGAAATTTTTCACTCTTGCTGCCCTCATAGGAAATTGAAAACCAAAACAAGATTCTGAGTTAACAAAATGACATTTCAGTAAAGTTGTAATAGGCAGAAAATTTAAGGAGCAAAACAAATATAAAATCTAGATATCTCCCATATTATGTACTTCACACATCTATTAGTCAATCTATTCATTAAAAATGTAATAAACTTTTGATGGGGGGGTTCTTTGGTGCATTTTGTATGTTGTGTAACCCTTGTACTTTACAAAGAATTTCTAAACGGATCTCATTCTGTATTTGTACACTAAAGATTCAAACCACATGAGCATTTTATCCGAGATTATATCTGTACAAAATCAGTTTCAGTTTGCTATCAACATGTTTGCCATTAGTAATAACTTCTACCAAACCACTAATGAACTACCTAAAACTTTAACTTTCGAACTTCATCCCATTTTAACTGGCCCATAAGCTACATTTTTGGATTACTACTGACGACATGTAACCAGTTTTCAAATCTGGACAACAAATCTAGAGGACCCAATTTCACATGTAGTGCTCAAATAAGGAATCAGGTGTTCATTTTGTGCTGCTGTGTGTCAATTTGACTACCCAGCTTTGAAAATTGTCCCCAAAATATTAATGCATGATATTATTACAGAGCTGCTAGGAATTAATCAGTATTTGAAATTTGATTTAATCTGTGTAAATGATGTGAAGAGGTATACAACATAGCTTCACTGTTAATAGACATACAGTACAAAACATTTCAGAGTGGTATTCATTATCATACTTACTACTTCATGGAAAAGCAAAGTAATAAAAAACACATTGATTTTTACCATGATACCTGAACTATTGCACTGAACAGATTTTACTCTGACAGTTGGCAGTGCTGTAGTGTTGGTTATCTTCTTCAGGATACTTCACTAGTTCTGCCCTGACAACATGCTGTCAACCACATGTCAATATAATGGACAAATAGCAAGGAGGAGAATGAAAAACAAAAAGAAGAAAATGGAGAGACAGATCAATAGCAGAAAAGAAGGAATGAATGACACAAATGACAGCACAAAAGCAAAAACAATTAACCAAAACAAAAATGCATTTCTTTCCAGGCCCCATGCTGAATAAGAGACAGAGATATGCCTAGCAGAAAGTTTTATAGCTGGAGTTGGAGTAGCTGCTCAGTTTCTTCATCAATCATGCCTTCTCCCACAACCAACACAAAATAATCAGTTTATGCAACCAATAAAAATGTTTTGCAACTCAGACACGAAAAGGGATTGGAAAAAAATGGGGGGAGGAAGGGGAGAAAGAGGACAGACTCTTTCTTTGCCTCTAATCAATGTAAATGCTACATAGATCCACTTCTATTCACAATTATAATAATTGTATTAAAGATATGCATGCATCATTCCCACTACATAATTGTAGTACAATTCCAAAATGATAAACATAAAACCTCACATCCAAATGCTTTCAGTTAGTTCATGTTTTACTTGCCAACTGTTCTTAATCACTTGCAAGTTTTGCTGAAGCAATCTTTCAGTGAAGTGACTGGGACATACAACTTGCAAAAGGAAAAGTAGAGGGGATGTGCATATCTGCATTTTATGGTTGAATTCCAATGACTTCAAATGAAGATTTCACCCAGGCTTAATAAAAAAATTCCTTCAATGTTCTTTGCCAAATATTTGCTTTTAGCAAAAACAATCAATCCTCTTCCCAAACCTCTCTTACCCTTTATAAAAAAAATTAATTAAAGAGTCTTCAGAATAAAAAATATTTATACTTACAGGAGAAAAATATAAACACACAAATCAAACAGTAATGCAAAATAGCAGGGGGAACCTACGACAGCAATTATATGGACAGCATCTACTGTCCTAATATTTCAGTTCTTACATAATTAAAATATATATGTTTGTTACAAGTGAGGCACAAATGGGGGGAAACAATTTTATATTTCTAAAGGAAACATCATTTAATATGGACATGAATATATAAACATTGTTTGCTGAAGATAACCTCTGTAAATAAAGCATATATGTAAAACAAGCAATAGTAATTGAACTAGACGGTAGAGTGTTTAGATTTATTAGCTGCTGAAGTACTCTGCTTAAGTTTTAATTGATCAACTTCATATCTTATCTGGTGGACAAGAGTCATGATTTACTAGACTTCTGGCCTGATGTTATCAAGAGAAGGGTTGCCAAATCCCATGTAAGGCGCTAGTAGAGGTTCAGCATTAAACAGTGTTATCTGACCTCACAGGACCTAATTTCTTCATACCAAGCTCTATGCTAGACTGAAGAAAAAGGATCCTTGCAATCAGTAAGCAATTAATTGTTCCCACAAAATGTTGGTTTAAATCCCATTGTGTAAACATAGCTAGGTTAGTGACCCATGTTTAAGTCACTTTGTGGCAGGAGACTGATTAACATAAATGACTTGGATTTTCTAAAGGAATTTCAGCTAAATAAGAAGAGAAGAAACAGCATGCAACATTTTTTCCTGCTAGCTTCACACCCATTACATACACATTATGCATTTTGGGACATCTCTATATTAGATTGGAAGTATCTATCAACAATCAGATCCACAAGTTTGTTTATTTGGTGCAGGTGCTCAGAATTCCAGCCCTTGCTTAATGCCAAATACTTTATTGTAGCGGGCTGGCACACTAGCACTACCATGCTAAATTGGCATTTAGTTCAAGAGAAAAACATATATTACTTAGAAAAATGTTAATTCTTGCCAATGCCCAGAAACAAAGTTGTACCTCATGCAGTTTCTATACTATGACTGGAAGTAAAAAAATATTGAAAGAAAAACATTTAATTAGTAAAGGAGCCATTTCCTTAAGTTTCAACAGCCCCTTGTGTTTTAAAAGAGTGAGGAATTTGAGGGCTGAAAATAAAATGTAGTGTGTAAATTCTTTGTTTTGGAACTCTTTCACCTTGAAAACATGCTCCAAACTCCGTCTTATGTAGATAGCTATCTACTTTTGTTTTATCTGGCCTTTGACTGACTATGGGTTTGGTTAGGAGGCACCATGTTCTAAAAGACTGCACTTGTACCCAGTAAAGTCAACAAAAGTTTTGCTGTTGACTTTAATGGGACCAAGAGCTCCCTCCATCATGGCACAAGTGTTGTATATAGCTAACCCAAGCCTTCAAAACTTGTGTCAAGCTCTGCAAAATCATGATACTGGCTTAGAAACTATTATTTAAAAAAAAAACCACAATACATTTGAAGTTGCTTTTATTTACCTTCTGGATGCACTGGAATCACATTTTGAGGTTTTTATCCATAATCATAAATAAGAAACTTTTTTTAATGAAAGCTGAGATTCTTGTGCATAAAATCATGGAAATCAGCAATGTTATTTTTGTAAAGTGTACACTTAGTGTTAAGTATTCAGACAACTTTTCAGACCTCATGATTCTGTTTTGGTTTGTGTTCCTCAGACGCAGCGATCGATCCAGCAGGGGTTGATGTATCGCGTCTAATGTAGATGCGATAAATCGACCACCAAGCGCTCTCCCATAGACTCTGGTACTCCACCAGGGCGAGAGGCGCAGGAGAAGTCAACGGGAGAGTGTCAGCTGTCAACTTACTGCAGTGAAGACACCACGGCAAGTAGATCTAAGTACGTTGACTTCAGCTACGTTATTCACGTAGCTTAGATCGATTTCGGCCCCCCAGTGTAGACCAGGTCGAAGAAGAGCAAATAGCATCTCTCTCTCTCTCTCTCTCTCTCTCTCTCTCTCTATATATATATATATATATACACATATATTCTGATTTTTTTTTTAAATAACTGGTAACTCAACAGTGGCCAACAGTGCAGCCCCTTGAACTGCTAGAAGAGACTGCTTTGAGTACAAGAAGTAAATTAAAAATGTATGTATTAAAATCTCATAACATCATAATACTATAAAAGTTAAACTCTGTATTTTAATCCTTATTTTCAGGGGTTTATGAAACTGTGTGTGTAAAATCCTTTTGGGTTGGATGTTTGCGCATACAGTCAACCTGAAAGGGAAATTATTTTTTAAAAATGGAATTTAGAAAAAATAGGAATGTTTTTAATGAGAGAATTGACATTCTTTGAAATGTTTTTCTCCTAAACAGTTTTCCTTCATTAATGTGAACTAACTGCTTTTCCTTTTCTGGGGACAAAAAATGGAAAAAAAAACATATTTTCTCAATTAATGCTATTGTGCATGTAACAAACACAGAATGACACAAAATGTTCATCGTATTTTTTAAATACGGTCATAGTCCAAAAGGGGCCTGCAGCAGCTGAACTATGTTGGGGAACGGATAGCTCAGTGGTTTGAGCATTGGCCTGCTAAACCTAGGGTTGTGAGTTCAATCCTTGAAGGGGTCATTTAGGGATCTGGGGCAAAAATCTGTTTGCGGATTGGTCCTGCTTTGAGCAGGGGGTTGGACTAGATGACCTCCTGAGGTCCCTTCCAATCCTGATATTCTATGATTCTATGTGCTCATACAGAAGTCACCATAGTCACATCCCTAGCTACCAATTTAGGAGTGTGGGCAAGGGCTTCCTTAGGAGATCAAGCTTACAACTGTTGCTGGGATCTATTCTCTCACCCTCAATCCCTATTGAAACTAGAGGAAACAGAAGACAATCCCCCCACATGTGATTGGAGAATGTCACTAAGATCAAATTGTCCGACGTGAAACATACCCAGTGTTAGTTCTTGATGGGCTTTTTTGCCACCAAAATTCTCCTGTTGTGTCCGATACACCAGTAATTAATTAATAGGACTAGCCACAAAACACAGCACTGAGGTCTCTAACACACAGAGAAGCTGAATGCAATGAGATAGTTTAACACTGAAATATCTTTAAATGAAGATTTTTTTGGGATTGGTACTTCCAGGAAGCTAATTAAAAATGCATATCACAAACCCTTCATAAAGGAATAAGCAGCAATTTCTTCACAGCCATTTGAACATAATGGGCTTGATTCTCACCTGATATAAATCAGTGTCACATTAATGGAACTATGATGATTTACTGAATTCAGTAAAACTATGCTATACCTAGCACAGCACATGTCCCCTGGGGTTAGGGTTGAAAACTCTGACGTACAGAAGACCAGGACACCTCAGATGATCCTGAGCACATAAAACGGGACAGCTGGCAGTTTAGACTGAGCACCCTTACAGAGCTACCTCAAAAAGGGATGATCCGGGGAAAACCTGAACAGGTGGCAACCCTACCTAGGGTGCCAGTACAACTAGGTTGCCTAATGCATTGGCATTAGAGGCTCTGGAGCCAAAACTCCAACCACTCCCCATCCACCCACCTGTATAGGGTGGGGAGTAGTTACTTTGAAGAGGCTGCTTTTCCTTCTTTGGGATGGGCAGTCAACATAGAGGCAAAAAGGAAAGATTCGTGCCCCCTCACTTCGTTGTGTGGATACGAAGAATGAACCAAAATCTGGCCTTAACATACTGTATTAAATGGATGGATTTTTTTCCTGACTGTGTGAACCACATGCAAGATCTTTTTCCACTTTAACAAGATAGTGTTTACAATTATGTAAACGTGCAACATTTATATCCATATAAATGTATACCCTCTGTTTCTTTTTTTAAAACCTATAACTCTCTAAAACAAATGTTATTAAAAAATGTACAGAACTACAAATAAGGACATAAGTGCCATATAATCATATCTAGTGTTTAATTAAAGCATATGTACATTTGACAAGGTCTCTGTTTCTATATATATCTATATATCTATAACTATATACCTATATCTATATCTAATTAAACCCTCCAAGTTTGTTCCTGCTTTTGGATTTCTCAGTGTGTTCTGACTTGTGTTTTTGAGGACTGGAACTGTACGTTTTTGTGCCATGTAAAGTACTGAGCACACTGTAAATGCAATTAGTGTGTCAGGCACCATAATTTAAAAATACAATAAAACTATATATAGGTATATAAACACACACTTGAATGTATATAATATAGTTATGTTATTCTTAACCAGAAAAAGCTGTTGAATTATTTTTTTTCTAATTTAGTAGGACACAAATTTTGTAAGTTTAAAATGTTTTTAAACTACACATATATAAGGAATGAACACATATGGAAGACTGTAATAGAAGCATACAACTGACTCAAGCACAAATGGGATGCAACTTACCTTGAAGGAAAATTTATTATTCATTTGTATTCAGATTTTTTTTTAAACACCAAGAAAATATCTAATAAAAGCAAGGTATGCAGGACAATCACCTGTGATTGTTCCATTTCTGCTTTGTTTAATTTGATGCCAAGGATGTCAGCAGTAATTCTCTGAAAACACAGGAAGACCTACATAAAAAAATAGAGCGTAAATGATTAAAAACAGACATCCTCAAGTTACTTTTAAATACATCGAACCTTTCCTGAACTGTAAACAATGAGATATGCAAAAATATGACCTGTGCAAAACAGATCTGAAAATAACTTCATCTGGTAAATTCAATGCTGTTTAAAATAATTCAGGAATGATATAAGGGAATGAACAGCATGCTGGATTGTTAGGCAACACTTCTACTTTGTCTCCAGAGACTAAAGTTTAAACAAGCACTTATACAAAACCCCTTTCAAATATGATGGTTAGTGTTGCAAATATGAATACGGGTATTCACTAATGTTTGCTTGAAAAATATCTACCTGTGTATTGTGCAGCAGAAATGTGGGTTTCTGGACCTCAGAACAATAGGGTTTAGCATATACACCACTTGGGCCCCTATCCTGCATGTGATTAGTTCCCCACTTAAAGTTAGGCACATGTGTAAGTGTTTGCAGGACAGTGTCTTAAATCCATAATGGCTTTTAAGAAATAGCATTATCTCATTAACAATATGCGGGGCATTTATAATATGTGGCAGCCTGGCACTGAATCCAACTTGGACAATAAAACAAGATGGACACTTTGCATAAAACCCCTTTTAAAAAGTTAAATTTTCCCTAGACAAACACTTGGGCTGTGTCTATGCTACAAGATTACATCTTTCGTCCTTGAATTGGTTGGATACAACCAGTTAAAGAACTGAATCACATCCACACTGAGTCAATTTAAAAGTCCTTGCACTTTTGCCCTGCAACAAGAGATCCCTGATCTAAACCATTTAATTTGCAATGCTCTATGGATATCTACCACCAGTTCCCAGCACAGCTCCCAGAAGGATTGGATTCTGGGAGATTTGGAAAGTCCTCTGTTCTACTGTGGGACAGTAGCAAAATAATTAGTTAAAATATTTCAGCCAGTCCATATCTACACTGGCACTAAAATGGGTAATACTGAACTCTTTTAGACTGAATACACTCACCGAGAAGATTTAAGAATGGAGTAGAAGCTTTCACTTTAACATTATAAGTAGCTGCTCACAAGAGAAGTAGATACTTCCGTGTAATGTATTCTTTTATGTTCAAGTATCGGTATGTTTCTGGCCAGCAAGTTAAAAAACTCAAAGAAACTCTATGAAACACTTCCATAATTTGGGGATCAGTGAAAAAGAAAACTAGAAAGGCTCTTTCACAGATTTCAACATTAACTATATCAATTACAAAAAAAAACCTGTTAATTTGCTCATCACTGACAATGTATCAAATCAGTTTGAAAAGGAGATACTGCCTATTTGAAAAAAGAACATATTATAGAATGTACCTACTATAGTGAGTATGACATTAAAATTGCAAAATGTTTGTTTTAGAACAAACAAAACTAAAAAGTTACACTTAAAAAAATTAACTAAATCTGACAAAGTGCTTGGAGCACAGACTTTTATACAAAATTTTATGAGAACCAGGTTTTATGGCCAATTTAGAAACCCATGATAACACTGCTCAACAGCCAAAACGCTTCTGAAATAAATGTAGTCAAACTTTACTAATTCTGGGTCACTGAGAACAAAAATGATGCTTAAAATTGTTGATTGGCTCTAGTTTTCAAGATATGCTATTGGGTCAGTATATACGACCCTTGACTTGGGAATGGCGGAGGATAAGTGAGTTATAAAGGGAAGGGATCTCAATTTAAAACAGAAATGACTAAAATACATCTTTGATTGGATCTATGAATAAATCTATGACTGGGTTTGGACAGTACTTGCTTTTTAGGCAAAACAATGAATGATGCAATCTGAAGCTGGTATTGCGTCATACATGATATGAATTGCATCATGTTATTCCTAGAAGTCATGGAGGATGCAATCATAACGAAGCTTACATCACTCTGCTGAACAAATTGCCCTATATCAGCTCTAGAAATCATACAGTGTCATGCTCTCTTATTTGTCAGTGTTTGATTTTGCAAAGGGACACATTTCTGTTTAGCCAAAGTGAGCAGAGATGCCTCATACTTGTGTGAACAGTGCAGATAACTTCTACTATGTTTTTGGTGAAGTGACTTTTGCATCACAAAAGCGCAGTATAACCACTATGGTTAAGAAAGCCTATCACCTTTATTTTGGCTGCAAAATTGGAGATCAGGACAAGAGGTGGGCCCCACACATACGCTGCAACACTTGTGCAACAAATCTTCGCCAGTGGTTGAACAGGAAAAGGAAATCTATGCCTTTTGCAGTGCCAATGATTTGGAGAGAGCCAACAGATCATACCAGCAATTGTTACTTCTGCATGGTGCCTCCAGTTGGGAAAGGTGTGTCAAAGAAGAAAAAGTGGACTGTGCATTATTCAAACATTTCATCAGCTATACGCCCAGTACCCCACAGAGAAGGACTGCCGGTTCCTGATGCACCAGAATCATTCTCACTTGAGTCAGACGAGGAAGAGGAAGAGGAAGAGGAAGAGGATGAAACTTCTGGTCCTGAACCATCAAACTATGACCAACATCAGTGGCAGCTTTGTGGCGATTTGAAGGTTGTTGCTCTCTTGCTTGGTCTGCAGACTGGATACACAAAGTACTGCTGTTTTCTCTGTGAATGGGATAGTCGTGCAAGAGATTCCCACTACATCAAGAAAGATTGGCCACTCTGACAGTCATTGGAGCCCGGGAGGAAAAGTGTTCAGCATCCACCACTTGTTGAATTAAGGAAGATTTTGTTTCCACCCTTACACATCAAGCTGGGTCTGATGAAGAACTTTGTCAAGGCCATGGACAAAACACAAGCAGCTTTCAAGTACCTCCGTGGAAAATTTCCAAGGTTAAGTGAAGCTAAGATAAAGGAAGGTGTCTTTGTTGCTCCTCAGATTCGTGAACTTCTTCGAGATGATGCATTTGACCATGCACTGCGTGGCAAGGAAAAGACGGCATGGAAAGCCTTCCAGTTAGTGGCAATAAATTTTCTCGGAAACAACAAGGCAGACAACTACAGGTTGTTGGTGGAAAACCTCCTCAAGGCATATAAAAGCCTTGGTTGCAACATGTCACTAAAGATACATTTTTTGCACTCTCATCTAGATTTTTTTCCACCGAACTGCGGAGCAGTGAGCGACGAGGACATTGCAACAATGGAGAAATGCTATCAGGGCAAATGGAGCCCATCAATGCTTGCAGACTATTGCTGGACAGTGAAAAGAGATGCTCCATTTAATGAATACAAGAGACAAGCCAAGAAGCGCTGAGTAGACACTGAATAGGACTAAACTATGTACATAATAGTTTTTTGCCTTTTGTTTCATAATAAATTTTATTTATATAACCCTTTTGCTGATTTTTAAAGTGTTACATAAACAGGACAGGTGAAATGTAAATGTATCATGTAAAGCAACCATAAACACATGAAAAGACCTAGGTTTACAATTTATGATTAAAACTCTACTGTCTACACAATATACATAGACATAAAATGTAAAAACTTAAATATCTTAGAAACAGTAGCCAGTTGTTTTAATCGTCATATTTGAATTCAGCACATCAAAATACATAATAAATAGCACATTTTATCTCTGAAGCAGACGACTTCTCAAAAATTGTAGACCAGTGTAATCTGTGTTTATAACAGAAATGTTGATAGTCATAACTTAATAACCTCTATCACAAACCTATAAGATTAATTTTTGAATTTTATTATAATTTTATGTTCTTTGAATAAGAAACTTAAACCACAATGTTTGATTACTCCATTTTTAAAACATAATTCATTTTGTACATTAAAAATATTTTATTGTTTATTTTATTATTATCTATTATTTATTGATCTAGCCAGGGTAGTAAATCATTTATTAAATATGATGACTTCCACTAAGGACATATTGAGATTGTTTTTATGGCTTTTCATGCCCATTGCCATAATATCAAGATGTGTAACAAAAGTTAAACACAACACCATGTTTATTTAAATTGCCTGTTATAGTTTGCACAAAAGTTCTTCCTTTCTCATCTAACCAACCACACTAGCCCGATTATGGTTCACAGTCAAATAATGAACCAAAAATGCATTTTTAATTGTGTTCCGAAGATCAGTAAATTAAGCTTCAATGAACCACCAGAGGGAGTGTATCTGTTGGCTAGGGATCCTCTACTGAAAATACTGTCTCCAGACTTCAAGACAATACTCCTAGAGACTAGACTGGCAGCAAAGAGAGATTCAGCTCATCACAGCTGTCATGCTATGCATAGAAGACAAAGAGGCAGTGTGCAAGGTAGCCAGATCTCAAACCATTTATAGATTAGAGCCAATATGTGGAATTTCAAAGCAGATGAGACATCATTGTAATTAACAAAGCATAATTATAACATACTATATTGATGATCTACTCCGCTAGGCAAGCAGGTGCACTCTGCAGTGACTGAAGTTCTGCATAGCTTGATAGTTGGAGTGCAGTGAACTTACCACATCACATTCCAGAGTTACAGTTTTCTAAAAAAATTATAATTATTTGATTTGTCTTACTTACAGAATCGCCTGTCTTGGCTGACACAAAATGGCTACTGAAACCATTTTCCTGGCAAAATCGTTGGTGTTTGTCAGTTTTCACTGTTCGCATGTGCTCCAAATCAACTATAAAAAGGTTCAAAGGAGAAATTATTATAATGGAGCCCATTTATTTAGATAACGGTCTCAGCAGTTATTCCTTGAAAATGCTTACAACAGATACAATCTTTCCTTCATACAAATGAAAACCTTTTGTTTTTATAATTATTTGCTAAAGGAAAAATAACTCATTACTTGAAATTTCTGTGTGTACATGTAAAAATAAATTACAATAAAAATTGAACTGTGAAATGCAATAAACTCATTTAAAAATAAAGGCCAAATTCCATGCTCAGGCGCATACATGCAGATCCCATTGTCTCTATTAGGAGCCATGTACGTGAGTCTGAGGGTAAAACTAAGCCCCAAATGTTCTGCATGCAAATGTGATACACTATGAAAATCCTAATGTTATTCAAATACTGTTGCAAAATAAAGGTAAAGTTTAAAGATACATCTCTGCTTCCATATAGTTTGCTTCCAAATTAAAAATGTAAATGAGTTATAAAGAATGTTAATACAAAGTGGTACAGCAAAAATATCTATTACATTTAAATCCACTAAAATCACACTGAATAAATATTAACAAATCTATTTGGTCATAGCCCATGAAAGCTTATGACCAAATAGATTTGTTAGTCTCTAAGGTTCCACAAGTACTCCTCGTTCTTTTTGCTGATACAGACTAACACGGCTACCACTCTGAAACCTGAATAAATATTGACATTCATTTATTTGTAAGTGAAGTTTTCAATTCTACAAAGATATACTTCAGAAAGCTGTATTAAACAACATAAAAATACATATTTTAAGAGTGGTGTGCATTATTTTCATTTTTCCCTTTATATACCCATTGGAAGTAGAGCAAAGCTGTTAAACAATATGTTTCATTGAAATGCACTGGGTGCTTAAAACACAACATGGAACTCAAGTCTTGTACAGGTTTTATTGTGTACACTCCAATTTCTCCAAATCTGATCCTAGGATAACTGGAAGCTATATTGAACAGTTTCTCTTTTTATTGCATTACAGTCCCTATAAGGGTTTTGACTCAATGCCGTCAAATTATAAGGCAAATATATTCATAAGGATTTAAAGACAACTAGGCTCTTTGTGTCAATACAGGAAAAAAAAACTTAAACTGATTTCCTGAGGAAGGGACCCAACTGACTTGTAAAAACTGGTAAATTTGCAAATCTAGTAAGTCTGCATAATAGTGTCATTTGACTATCAACTGAAAAAAAATTCTCATACTACATAAAAGGCTTTATTTAAAAATGATATTGGAGGTCTTTAATTTGTAGACTCTAGAGATTTTTTTCTGCAAGATTTTTGATCTAACAGGAGATTCCTATACCCCATTTATACAGCTTACCTTGGTAAATGTGGAGCTTTTTGCCACATGTTGCTTTTCCTTACACATCACTGAGGCCTTGTTTACAAGAACAAGCCTAAAATCATCCATCTACCACAGGCATTAATTTGTGGAGGACTAAAATACTGAACTATTAACGGTAATGTTTATAATACTGGTTTATCATAATATTGAAGCTAGAATACTTATTTAACAAAAAAAATAGAAAGAACAAATACAGTTAAGTCTCAAATGAAGTCAATAACCAATTAAAAAAAACGTATACAGCTAATATAGCAACTGCGTTTTTTTTCTCTTGAAAAGAGCATCTACTACAAAAGGTGGCTTGTGCCAAGAAATCTTTTAGATGGAAAATACAGAATATTTTCTTTCACTATTTTTAGTCTTCACATTTTAAATGTAACATAGCTGTGTGGGAGGGAACTACACCACCACACCTGGTGGAGAACTATTTGAGGGGGGGAAAGGATTTTGTTTTTTTAAATTCAACCTTAATGGGCCCAATTTTTAGAGAGGCCTGAGCCCAGCCTCCAATTTTATTTTATTATATTTCTTTAATGTATTATTAAAAGTGCATATCCAAATGCTATGCACCTGTACAAATACTGAACACACAAGATAAATTTGCTTAATACATTGACTCTGCCACTGATGCCATTTAAACCTACCAGTGACTCCCAGAGGAGTGACACCTCTCTCTCCCCCCAAAAATATTAGAAAATAGAGAAGTGCCACAGCATGCTTTGACAAATTCAGGATCTGTTGGTCTAAGGGAAGAAATTCCAAAGTCACTGGCAGCCCCCTCACAAAAATTGCCCTGCAGCAGCCCCTTCTCCCTTTTAAACCAGGAGAGCTCAGTTCAAGCAGCTCCACTGATTGCAACTGCCATGGTATCCATCAGAGAGAAGTTTCTTCAGGTATCCAAGCCGAGGTCATTTAGGCCTCAGTTCAGCAAGGTACTTCTATATTGGTTTTTATTTAGTTTCATCAGGAAATGTAAGGTATAGGGTAAGGGGTCGAAGGCCTTGATCCAGCACGGTTCTTAAGCACAGGCCTAACTTTAAGCACACAAGTAGTCCCTCTTCACCACCACCTTAAAATCCATGCTGAAATTTTGTGAAAGCCAATGCAGCTTTTACAGCAAGGATGTAACATACTATCTGCATAAAACTTTATTTCAGTATAAGAATGGTACTGTAGGTGGCTTGATATGAAGGTTTAAATGCCATGTGGCTTTGTGCCCAGAATGAAAAAATAGAACAATATAAACTACATCTCAGACAAATGAGAAAGAGGAAGGTTAACAGAGGAAGAACATGGAAAAGAAGAAGGAAAGGCGTATGCTTGTATGTCTGTAACAGAGAGAACAAATGGGAAAGCACTGCCTACAGTGAGATCCATAACAGGAGGTCCCTAGCAACCAGTAAGCAATGTAACTGACTTAGTATAACATAACATGTTGAAAACAAAAACAAAAGGCAGTAACTAGAACTATTATTACTTATCTTCCTTTGAATAATCCTCCAGCAGATACTGGCCTGCTTCTTATGCAGATACAGAAGTGAAGGTGCAATGAAGGGTCCCAATATTTTCAAAGCAGAAGTATACCCAATAGTGAATTTAATATCTTTGGTACGTAGTTTTGTGCAAACATAATTACATTTCCTACACTTGGCTATTATGCCTGCCATGAATCACGGAAAACCCAAACCATGCTATTGTCAATCTTACTCTCCCCTATTCTTTCTAGCTGCTAGTTGTATTTTCTCTTTGTCTTGGAAGAGGCAACTTCAATGGTGTTCACAGTGTGATCTATCAATTACAATATTACCATTGAGTATATTCACACCCATTTTGGGATATACAAGATTCAAAAAAGGCCACAGGTTCAAATCTTCCCAAGCCCTCCAGAATTCCAATTAAGCGCAGATTATCCCTGTCAATTTGATTCTCTAACTCTTTGGTTCTTTCTCTGATGTATTAAATTTATTTTTTTCCATTTTATGAACCTAGTGGGTAGCATGACACTATCATCCATAGCTGTGAAAGTTGGCTAATCCATACATTTAATCCAGGTAGCTAAAACACTGAGTAAGTGTATCCAAAGTCACTGAAATGAAATTATTGAAGCAGGAAGAAGATAGCACCGAACTGGAACACATTCAGTGACAAGTTAAGAGACAAGATTAGATGGTGGCCATGTCTCCGCGGTCAGAGGAGGAGGGTGGGAAATGGATCCCTGAAGCCAGAGAAGAGTTTGTGGTAACTACCAAGGACAGTTTTAATTTGTGATGCATTCCACACTGTTCATGGAGGCTTACCCGTAACTATTTGCTCATTTACTGCCTCATTCTATGCCCACCAGTTGGAAAGTACTGAAGAAATAATATTGTTACATTAACAACCAAAATTACATTCTCTCTACAAGTGATTTGATTCCACAAGTAGTTATTTAAGAATGTATTGTGGCAGTCAGTGATTCTGTAAGTAGAAATAACCTGTTCTCTCATGATACGGACAATTTTCTAGTCAGTACCAAGCACAGGATAGCCTACTGGATGGGGGGGGAGGGGGGAGACGGGGGAAACAGCAGACATGTTATATCTTTATTTTAGTAAGACTTTTGACACGGTCCATTATGACATTCTCATAAGCAAACTAAAGAAATGTGGTCTAAATGAAATTACTATAAGATGTGTGCTGGTACATCAATATGTTTATTAATGACTTGGATAGTGGACTGGAGAGTACTCTTACAAAATCTGCAGATGACACCAAGCTGGGAGGAGTTGCAAGCACTTTGGAGGACAGGCTTGGAATTCAAAATACCCTAGACAAACTGGAGAATTGGTGTGAAATCAACAAGATGAAACTCCATAAAGACAGGTGCAAAGAACTATTCTTCAGAAGGAAAAAATCAAACGCATAACTACAAAATGTGGAATAAGTAGGTAGGTGGTAATACCGCTGAAGAGAGCTAGGAGTTATAGTGGATCAGAAATTGAATATGAGTCAACAGTCAGATGCAATTTTGAAACAGACTAATAATTCTGGGGTGCATTAACAGGAATGTCGTATCTAAGACATGGGAGATAAAAGTCTTGCTCTACTTGGCAAAGATGAGGCCTCAGCTTGAGTACCATGTTCACTTCTGAGGGCTACACTTTAGGAAAGATGTGGACAAACTAGAGAGAGTCCAGAGGAGAGCAACAAAAATGATCAAAGGTTTAGAAAACCTGACCTATGAGGAAAGATTAAAAAAACTGGGCACATTTCATCTTGAGAAAAGAAGACTGAGTGGAAACCTGAATACAGTCTTCAAATATGTTAAGGGCTGTTATAAGGAGGACTGTGATCAACTGTTCTCCATGTCCCCTGAAAGTAGGACAAGAAGTAATGGGCTTAATCTGCAGCAAAGGCGATTTAGGTTAGGTATTAGGAAAATCTTTCTAACTATACAGGTCATTAAGTTCTGGCATAGGCTTCCAAGGGAAGTTGTGGAATCTCTGTCATTGGAGGTTTTTAAGAACAGGTTGGACAAACACACCTGTGAGGAATGATCTAGGTTTATGTGGTTCTGCCTCAGTGCAGAAGGCTGGACTTGATGACCTTTCAAGGTCCCTTTCAACCCTACATTTTTATGTTTTAATTTTTGTCTTCAAAACTCCTTTTATGTGTTACTACTCAGCATGATGGAAGAAGTGCCCCGCTATATTGGAAACCATTATTCCTAAGTGCCTGCTGAGTATCCCCATATCTACTCTGGCAACACCATCAGAGGACCCAACCACATCAGCCACACCATCAAGGGCTCATTCACCTGCACTTCCACTAATGTTATATATGCCACCATGTGCCAGCAATGCCCCTCTGCCATGTACATTGGCCAAACCGGACAGTCCCTCTGCAAATGAATAAATGGACACAAATCGGACATCAGGAATGGTAACATACATAAGCCAGTAAGTGAACACTTCAATCTCCCTGGTCATTCTATTACAGATTTAAAAGTCACTATCATTGAACAAAAAAACTTCAGAAACAGACTTCAAAGAGAAACAGCAGAACTAAAATTCATTTGCAAATTTAACACCATTAATCTGGGCTTGAATAGGGACTGGGAGTGGATGGCTCATTACAGAAACAGCTTTTCCTCTCCTGGAATTGACACCTCCTCACTATTATTGGGAGTGGACTACATCCACCCTGACTGAGTTGGCCCTGTCAACACTGGTTCTCCACTTGCGAAGTAACTCCCTGCTCTCCATGTGTCAGTATATAATGCCTGCATCTGTAACTTTCACTCTATGCATCTGAAGAAGTGAGGTTTTTACCCACGAAAGCTTATGCCCAAATAAATCTGTTAGTCTTTAAGGTGCCACCAGACTCCTTGTTGTTTTTGTAGATACAGACTAACACGGCTACCCCCTGATACTTGACGCTATAATCTGGGAGCAAGCTTCAGCCAGAATTTGGCCAAGAATTCTTTATCTTGAGAGTGTATCTTTCTTTGAATTAATAGCAACAGGGACAGAGCAGATGACTGGCTAGTTAGGCTCCCTTATCATGGTGAAGATATTGGCTCAGAAATGATTCAGAATGAAAAGTAACAACTGCTAAATTACCAATACCACTTCCTGAAACACCTAGGCTTCCTTTTATCAGAGGGGTAGCTGTGTTAATTCTGATCTCAATTGATGCTACTTAACTTGGGAGACTTGAGAAGACCACAACTTTGGGTTGTAGGTGATGAACAACATCTAAGTCTTCCTCCAAAATACTGCTGTTTGTCACATTTATTTGCAGTGAAAAGGCTGAATAGCAATGCAGAATCTCAGAAAGTAAAAGAAAGCAGAGTAGAGAATATGATATTATACGTATAGTATGTATCACACAAGAGTGAAAAATACTGAGCAAAAACAAGAAAACAGAGTATGTTCTCAGTCATCACAGCATAGCTTTATAAGTGCAATTAGGAATAAGCCACGGTACTTTTCTATAACTAGGTTAAACCAAGTTAGGTGCATTGGTACAGGCAAACACTGGTAAATGTCAGATGAAATGCAAAAAGACCTGTGCAACCTCCAGAGCGCCTCAGTCTTGATCGAATGCTTCTGCTATTTCTGCCTTGAGCCTCTCCCAAGCACAAGCTTCCAGCTGCACTAAAATCAGTCATAGCTTTGGGATGTGGACACCAGAAACTAAACTGATCCTAAACTCATTTCATTTGCACCATTTAGGTGGCAACCCTGATATACGGGGAAAAAAAAAAAATAACTTGCAGCAGACCACTTACCAACTGTCTTTCATTTACATTCCAAACCACTGTAACCATGCAAAAATCTAATAATCAGAACAGTTTAATTAGCTCTAGCCCATTGATTTCAAAAAAATAAAGCAGGGACTAATTTTACTAGCTTAGCAGAAGTTGATTTCAACAAATAAAAACCTGACACCAAGTCCCAGTAGGGACATGTTTATTGTATCAAAATAAGACTTAGTAATAAAACATGTTTAATGTAACTTACTATATAGAGCTGTAATAAAGCTGGTAACTACTGTGACAGGCCAATAAGTGCCAAAAGATGTTTTATTGCGCAATCAGTAAAATACTATATGTTATGGTAAAGATATTTCAAAAATAGTCAGTCATCTCACGGCTGATAAATGACAAGTTCTGAGAATAACAGTAACAACTCAAAAAAGCTACAAAAACCAATAATTACACATACTTTCAAATGGCCCTATGCCACAGAGAGAGAAGCAATTATGCAGAAATACAGTTCAAAGGCCCACACAGATGGAAAAGTAGCTACATATAGTAGTAATCTCCACTCACCATGTGGCTGCCAGCATTCTGCACCACCACCACCCAGAACTCCACAGGGAATGAGAGAGTTTGCTGGATTAGGGGCAGGGCAGGGTTATAATTCTGCATGAATGCCACACAACAGTGGAGGGAACAGGAGCATAGAGCTCACAAGGCAATCTAAAGGCAGCTCAGGAAACAGCCATGATGCTTGTGTTGGGTAGTGGGAGCAGTGGAGAGGATCAGGCACTATGCATATTAGATAAGACCAGTGTATGTGTGTGTTTAATGATTTGCTGGGATTTCTCATGGATCTCCAGACTATTCATCTAACGTATATGGCACCACTGCCATATAGAGAACTGAACTATGCTTATGTCAAGGTATTGTATCTACCACTAATTGCTAGGCTACCCATTTTTTTTAAACCATATATATTAACACATTTGATTTGTAAAGGTAATTTCACAAGGGCTTCCCCAGTCTAAATCTGATACCCCTTTAATTTAAAAATGTACAGTTGTGCTAACTGTATTGTGAGGGCATCCATCATTAATAGACAATTCTCATATTTATGCTTAAACTTTCACATATCAATGTTACATTATTTGGCATATAAGTATGCACTATATAGTACATGCATTTACAACTATCTGATTTTATCATTAAAATGGACAATTTCACAATTTCATATTTAACTGTAATTAAGGGTAGTTTAAGTTATGAATACACATTCTTATTAATCTATAGCCCTGCTTGTAAGTATATTCTTTTATAGAGTATGTTGTGGAAAATGAAATATAAATCTTTCTGCAAAGTATTTGCAGCTGTTCATACAAGTTATAAAATTACACAAAGTATAAACAATGAGCTATCACAATTAGCCCACACAGACATGACAAGTAAAATGCACTAATAATTTATTAATTTCATTTACATGTGCTTTAATATTATGTACATATTTTCTCTTCTAAAATACTCCTGGGTCACTATCTAAATGGCCAGTATATAATATTTTTTCTTTTTCATCTTATTTGCTTACTATAGTGTCAGATGGCCTTTTTCACTAGAAATTTTTAACTCGAGCATCTTAACTCAATCACACAATAAAGTGATGAAGTAAATTGTCTTCATACTGGTTTGTATGGGAAAACAATGTAGGGAAACAAAGTAGTTCAAACACTACAGTCATTTTAACTTCACCTCAGATACTTACGGTTCATGTTTTGTTGTGCTTAGGTATTAATGCACTAGGGAGAAGAAGGGGCACCACCATAGCAGAAGTGCTTTAATATATCATGCCTTAAGGCATGATGCCACTGGGGTATTAGGAGATATACGCTGGGCAACAGGATTTATGCACCTGTTTAATAGGTCTAGCTGGCATGCTCTTTAGCAATGTCCTACCAGGCTGCTGACTGGCAGGGCCCAAAGTCCTGGGGCCAGATACAGTCCCTCCTAGGCCACTAGTGCTATCTGGTTCCTCCCCTTGTATTTCCCAGCACCCAAAGTTATAGCTCTCTTCTGCCTGAATCTATTACTCTATGTCCTATTGCTCCCCAGCTAAGTCTGGGAGCTACTAATTAGCCCTTAAATTTAACAACTATTTGGATGCGCCAGATAGAGGAGTTGTATTTTGTAAGATTTTCAGTCTGAGTACATTGTCATTTTCTGGTTAAACATTTTTTCATTTAAAAAACAAAACTTATCTACGATATTTAGATAAAAGGGTAAACACGACATATGCAGAAGTCATATGCATTAATCAATCACCTAGCTGCATTATTTCAGTATTAGATCATTTCTTCTCATTACTGTTATACACTGCGTGTCACCTACAGAGAGAGACACTGCTTTTAAAAAACTAGCTTTAACTTGACACTTGTAAATTAGCATCAATATAATGCACTCTCCTTTACAAGATAAACAATGGAACCTTAGTGTCAGAATGGGAACTGCAACCTTTTATACTTAAATTTCTATTAATGCCTGTAATCCTTTTCTCACACTAAAACTGTATCAGATGCCAAGAAAAGAACACACTTTCAGTGAAGTCCTGGTGAAACGTATACCACCCGTCTGACTTAAGGAAGCTGAAAGTGAAATATAAATATAGTTCCAGTACAGATTTTCTCAGTAATTTTTTAGGTTATCAAGAAAACATCTAGAGTGTTGATCTGGTTATACTCATTTCAGACAAACTACATGTCACATTAACTACCTCCAGGAAGTTATTCCAAACACAAAATAAACTGTTTATGCGCCTGCTCAGATAGATAGCATGACAGATTGTTATTAGTTGAAGACAGATGAAATACATTAATTTGATTGCAAGCATGTGTTTACTTTCTCACTGTCATATACACTCTAATGCTGATGCTTCTTTATGAGGACATAGTAACAAATCAGATACCATATTACAAGAATTGTTAAGGCAGAGTAATAATAGCTAGTGCCATATTTTAGCATTTTAGAAGAGCTATTACTTTGCCTCTTTCTCCTACAAAACCATGAAAATATCTAAAAATTATTTTTACAGAATACCGGAAATTGATAGCTCAAAAACTCCAGTAATCTACACAATATATTTTTAAAGCTTCATCCTCTTTAGGAAATCACCAGTATCAAAAATATGCATTTCAGAACAATTCAAGAAAAAAAGCTCATTTTATAATTTTAACTCTTTTTAAACCAAGGACCAAATTCAGGAAGAGTGCTAGACATAGGCACAAGAAAATTTATGCCTACTAGGGGGAATGTAAGGTGGAAATTTTTCATCACAGTCCTGGCTCCTCTAAAACCAGAAAGGCTTGATAACAGGAGCTTCAAAAGGGTATTCTGAGAGCAGAGGTGAGATCTGCATGGTTTTGTGCGCAGACTTCCTTTTGTAGATACACCTCCTGAGCATGGCACCAGCATATGCATATAAAAACTATGAAGATTACTCTTGCTTCTAAAACAAGTAATGTGCACCAAGGTTTTGGATCTGTGGTGGGGTTTCTTAGAATGAAGCACACAGTAAATCAGCTTGGCAACATATGTACACGTACGTATTAGATCATTCACGCAATGGGCCTAATAGTTGTTTCTAAGACATGAACTAGCCAAAGTTAAACATAATGGGGCAAGTTTTCCTTTATTGTATTTTTTATGTTCATTGTAATGGTTTTAATCTAGAGATTAATCTTCTGAAAGGAAAAAAATCAGATTTAATAAGGACTTTCAAGTCATATTTAAATAGATAATTATTTAAGAAATGCCAGCATTCTTTTCTCATTAAGGCTTCAACAAATATATTAGTTCTTGCACATTGTTAGCAACAAGACAATATTGAAAAATACAGTGCTTCCAGGATTTAAATTTGGCATCGGTCAAATAGTAAGAGCAGATTCCAATGAGAAGCAACAAGCCAACTGTGTAAATCTCTGGAGGATATCTGCGAGCAGGAGGGGTGAAAGTAGGCCGGTACGGAGTACCGGTAAGAAGCCGGTACCGGCCCGTACGCAGCCGCCATTAAAGTGCTGCCGCGGCAGTGCTTTAACGTCACTGCCCCTTTTGCCCCCGTCGGCGGCCCTGTTGGTAGAGACTGTACCGGCAGGGCTGCCGACAGCAGGGGGGTGGGGGAGCGAAAGAGGCAGCCATAGGGTTACCATATTTAAAAATTAAAAAAAGAGGACACTCCACGGGGCCCTGACCCCACCCCTTCCCTTCCCCTCTCCAACTCCGCCCCTTCCCTGCCCCAACTCCACCTCTTCCCCAAAGTCCCCGCCCCAACTCTGCCCCCTCCCTGAACGCCCCGCATTCCCCCTCCTCCCTCCCAGCCACGCAAAACAGCTGCCCGGGCGCTACTGGCTTCACGGTTTGCCGGGCAGCCCCCAGACCTCCAGACCCTGCACCCCTGGCCGGGTGCTTCCCCAGCACAGCCAGAGCCTGGGAGGGGAAGCGCCCAGCCGGGGGCGCAGGGTCTGGAGGTCTGTCCGGCAAACCGTGAAGCCGGTAGCGCTCGGGCAGCTCGGCTCTTCCACTACACAGAACTGAGGTGTCTTGGGGGAGCAGCAGCAGCCGCCGCCACGGGGGAATCCGCCTGCAGCTCGCAGCCTGCCGGAGCTGCTCTAAGGTAAGCAGGGGACTAGTATTTTCCCAGACATGTTCGGCTTTTTGGCAATTCCCCCTGGACAAGGATTTGAAGACCAAAAAGCCGGACATGTCCGGGAAAATCCGGACGTATGGTAACCCTAGAGCTGCCCTGGGGATGGCAATTTAAAAGGGCCCGGGGCTCCTGGCCACCACCACTGCTACCACAGCAGCGTCCGGAGCCCTGGACCCTTTTAAATCACCGCCGGAGCCCCAGGCGGCACGGGCCAGGCAGCATGGATGGGCTGGGTAGGGGAGGCTGTCCCCAAGCTCTGCCCCCTTCTGCTCAAGGCCCCAACCCTTCCAGGGGCCTGGAGCCGGGCCCCTGTACCAGTAAGTGTTTCATATTACTTTCACCCTTGGCAAGTGGGCTTTAGTATGGACATGCCAACATGTGTGTCAAATGTTTGGTACCTCAGGAAATATTTATTTTAAGGAAATATGTTGATATTGCTTGCAAACAACCTTCTTAGCATTTTTAAGGGGATAAAATGCAAAAGAAAGTAATTCTAAAAGGGAGAAAAGAATGTGCTTAAATTTGTTTTCAAAACTAAAAAAAAAAGATACAAGAAGTTTATATAACAATTTACTTAGAAGCACTGAAAGAGAGAACATTACATAGTATAGATGAAAGATATTTTTCTCAACTGGACATTTCCCTCTTATTTCATTTTTGATACATTCTTGGCAGAAAATTTTACAGGCACCATAGAGTCATTAACTGAACAGACTAAGTCTATACAGATAATTTGAACTTGATCTCTTTTGTGTTTTGCTTTGCCTTCATGTCAGACACATCTTTAGTTCTTAATCCTATCACTTACACAAATGCTTTAATAAACAAGGATGATGTTCAAAAAAGAAGACAGTATTAATTAGACAGATCAATTAAGTTAAATTGCAATATATTTTAATTTCAAACGTATCACAGGAACAATGATCTATCCTTCACTTTTCTGAGGGAGTGAGGGAGAAGAAGACAAGAATTCAAGCTTAAAGCTTTCTGTTGATTTTGGTTTGTCCCATCGCCAGCCATTAAGCCCCTCAATTCCTAGCGTGACTAAGAGCTTATTAATGCAGGGACATTCAAGAAAGTAAAGACAAATTAATTAAAATTATGAAGTTAAAGCATATTAAACTGTTGTGTGGACAATCTCATTCAGAAGCAATGTCGCCTTTGTATGCTTTAGCTTAATCTCAAGGATATCCAGGTACTTACATTGCCCTCATCACCAGAGTATCTGAGTGCTTCACAATTATTAACAAGAATTTTTTCCTCACAACACCCCTGCAAGGTAAGGAAGTGATAGCCTCATTTCACAAATTGGAAAATGAGGTATAGGGTAGATGAAGTATCTTGTTCACGGTCACACAGAAAGTCTCTCGTTGAGGCAGGAACTGAATTCTGTTCTCCTGAGTCCAAGTCTGTTGCTCTGTCCAACATACTATCCTTCTTGCCACTGACTCCTTGGCACCTGTGTTCAGATTCGCACCACAGTGCCAATCAGTAAATATTGATTATTGGTTATTTTGTGATGAAGACACTTGACCAATGGAAGTTAGTTGCATAAATTAAAACGGTTACTTCCGTCTCAAACATCAATATATATATAACTAAATTTTAAACGTAACTATATGCGGGGAGGGAAGAAAGAAAGAAAGAAAACATGACCTGTGCTGGTGATGAAAGAAGAAAACCCAAGACTAACCCTTTTTTGCTGGATTTGTATAATTATATAAATCATTCAAGATGCCACAGTGATTACCGCAGTATAAATGTCAAGGTCAGTAAAACAATTTTCTATGCCATATTTAAATGAAACAAAACAAAACAAAACAGCAAATCCAAGATACCCAGCAACACATCCTATAAAACTGGGTATCCAATTACAGTAACTTCGCCCACGCCACCCCTGCCCACTCTTTGAGTGATGTGGAGGGAAGGATTTACTTTATAGAAATGCTGGTTTTAAAACCTTTTAAATTGGTGTTTAATTCCATGATGATTGCACTTCATTCTTTCAGTTTAATTCAAATTAACCTATTTGGACAATAAATGCTCTATTCCAGTAAATATAAATTCAAGAAAAAGTATTTTCCTCTAGAATGAAGAGACTTAGTAGCTGTTCCCAAAACTTTACTGTGCTTGCTCCCTATTTAATACCATCACCATGTGCCTTGAAACACAGCTAACTGGCAGAAAAAATATCAGAATCCTCTGTAATCTACAATGAAAATATATTTCAAATATCACAGACACCATGGATGAGTTTAAATTAATTTGGTTTGGTTAATCTACTAATGACATACTGATAAACAATTAATAAAGACATTATTTGGTGCAAAAAGCAATGTTTCTTTGTAAGAACTGACATTAGAGGCTACTCTGTACTGCATAAATTAAACAATATAATGAAATACAGAATTTACAGTTACTACAATAAAACCAATGCAAAAGCTAACAATGTATATTCAATATTTAGCTATTTTATAAACAGTGTAGCTCACAAGAAGAAAAATACATTAAGGTACTAAGGTTACTGAAACCCAAACTGAATGAATATTTTCCTGTAGAGTTCTTTCAGCTCTAGTCAAAGGCATGAAAGATGTAATGTACTAAACAATCAGAAGATGGTGCTAGTCCAATATAGCTATAAATGAGCCAAGGATGGATCAGCTTCTCTTTCAACATCTCTCTCTACATTTTCCCCAACTTGGATGCATCTAAAACAATATAATTGAATTTACTTGCCCAATGAATAGGTATATTCATTACAAGTTAAATGCTAGTAAGCAGCATGTCCTACTAATGAATTTTACTATGAAAAATTCATTATTTCTAGATTAACTAAAAATTAATCATGTCTGTATATTATCTATATAAAGATCATTAGAATTTAATAACTTCACAGGATCTCAGGATTTTACAGAAAACTTAGAGGAAATTGTCTTTACAATAACACAAAGTACTAATTTCAACTCATAAGTGTCTAGTGGTGAAATCATACTTCTCCCAAATCCCCGCAGTCGATGGTAAAACTCCCACTAACTTCAACACAGGATTTCAGCCTCAGAGTTCAAGGGTGACTTTATTCAGACTCTTGGACTTATCTCACTATTAAATTAATATGAAGAATTAAATATTTAAAGTTAGTAAAGATAAATATTTCTGGTCTAAGGTTTAGATACTGGCATGTAAATATAGGCATATCCCAAACAGAAAAGTGTCCCCTTTGAAAGGGCTGCAGCTGCTGTAACTGTTGCTATAATGAAATACAAACATCATGCCAAGTGTCTTGTAGGCATCTGTGCACAAAAAAGTAACCATAAAATGGGACTTGATGTGATAGAGAAATTTTATCCTTACATACCAATTTATTAATATATGCCCACTTGAAACGAATACATTAAGAGCAAATCTCAGAATAACACATTCCATGGATTCTCTGATATGAACTGCTCATGTGAACAACTCCTATACACACAAAAATCCCTCTCCTATACACACAAACCCCCCTTATATCACACTTCTTATCTTTAGATATCAAGCCAATCTACAAAGAAAGGTAAGTATAATTAGCCATATTATACAGATGGGGAAACTGAGGTGCATAGAGCTGACATGACTTTTCCAAAATCACATAGCAGGTCAGTGGCAATCAAGAATAAAGGTTCAGCGAAGCAGTTCCCTCACAAGCTCTGAGTCCAGCCTTCTTAGTGGTGGCTGCTGCGTCTGTCTATAACTCAGAGACTGCTTCTACAAGTATCCTTCTGTTAATATGAGACCAAAGAGCCAAGAAAAAAAAAAAAGGGGCTACTTTCTGGAGTGTCATTTTTTGCCAATTCTCTGAATTATTTGCTCCTGAGAGAGCCAACTCAGCTCCATAGCCTTCCATGGTTCATTCCATTGTCACATCCAACAGCTGTAACAAAGAGTTGGAGACACTTTTGCTTCTCCAATGCACATCTCTAGGAGCTCTCCCACAACAACAACAACAAACAAAACTATAAATGAACACAAAATCATTATCTAGAGTATAAAAAGAAGCCACAAATGCTCAAAGATGAGGGTAGGGTAGTATTTTTCTTCTTAAAATATGCCTCCAATATTAAGTAACTGGAAACATCAATTCCTCTTCCAAAGTTTTTTAGTTTAGAGGCAAGATTGGCATGTATCTGAGAATAGTTACTCAGAAAGCAACTGAGCTATTGCTGTTTAATTGTTCCATGTGCATCAAATCCTACTTAACAGCCTAGTTTTTCTGATCTCTTAAAGCTTCTGTGACTAATTATCACCAATTGTTTTGAAATGATAGTTTTTTAAAAAAAATATAAAACCAGGACTTCTCAGTAAAAATTACTACAAATTTTGATTTACTGTACAGAAAGAATGTACTGGAATACAAGCACATTCAGATAGACTACAGTGAATATACTAAATGTACAGTCTACATGTTTCTAACACTCCTCTGGTGGATACACACATGGCCACATTCTGCCCTCAATTATGTGTGTGAAACCACCATGAAGGGCTGAATGTGGACTACTATGTATATGTTCAGTTTTTCTTGCCTTCAAGTGATGTGCAGTTTGTCTCTTCTGGATATTTTAATTCCTTTGGTCAATTCTCCTTCAGGATGCTAACTCTGTAATTTGAAAATTCAGTAAATTGGCAATTTTAAGAGTTTTATTAAATATAAACATGATACCTTTTTTGTACTTGTTTGTTCTCAGCAGATCAACTGCTTCTAGTTCAGCCTAAGTTAAAATGCCTGAATAAAGTTTACATAAACAGAAATACTTTTATATTATTGACAAATTTATCAATAGTCCAAAAAAATTATTGACCAGCTGGGAAGTTGCTATACGAGGGTTACACTAGGACTCTCTCCAAACCTTAGAAGGCAAGTGATACACGAAGTGTGGAAGAATACAATCAAAGATCTTCAAAGTGTTATCTAGATATAGATCTATAGGCCTGACAGAAAAAAAGCGTTACTCACCTTCTCATAACTGTTGTTCTTTGAGATGTGTTGTTCACGTCCATTCCAATCAGGTGTGCATGGGTGCACGTGCACAGGAGCCAGAAGATTTTTCCCATAACAGCCTCCGTCGGGTTGGCCTGGGCGCCCCCCGGAGTCGCCCCTTCATGGCGCTCAATATAGAGTCCTGCCAACCCGCCACCCCCTCAGCTCCTTCTTGCCAGCTACTCCGACAGAGGGGCAGGAGGACGGGTATTGGAATGGACATGAACAACACATCTCATAAAACAACAGTTATGAGAAGGTGAGTAACTGTTTTTTCTTCTTCGAGTGCTTGTTCATGTCCATTCCAATCAGGTGACTCACAAGCCCAAGTTCAGGAGGCGGGGTCGGAGTCGTCCACCGATTGGAACACTGTTCTTCCAAAGGCTGCATAGTCTCTGACCTGCTGGGTGATTGCATAGTGCATGGTAAAAGTGTGTATGGAGGACCACGTTGCTGCTCTGCAGATTTCCTGGGTCGGAACCTCTGCCGGGAAAGCCGTTGAAGAGGCCTGAGCCCTGGTGGAGTGCACTGTGATTGGAGGAGCAAGCACCTTCACCAGGTTGTAGCACTAACGGATGCAGGACGGGTTCTATGACGAAATTTGCTGAGAAGAGACAGGAAGACCTTTCATCCTGTCCGCCACTGCCACGAATAACTGGACCGACTTTCGGAACAGCTTCATCCTCTCAATATAGAAGGCTAGCACTCTGTGGACATCTAATGAGTGAAGCCTTTGCTCCCTGCCACTTGAGTGCGGCTTAGGATAGAATACTGGGAGGAAGATGTCCTGGTTGATGTGAAATTGGGAGACAACCTTGGGGAGGGAAAGCCGGGTGGGGTCTGAGCTGAACCTTGTCTTTAAAAGATACAGTGTAAGGGGGCTCTGATGTCAGGGCCTTGAGCTCAGATATCCTTCTGGCCAAGGTTATTGCTACCAGAAATGCTACTTTGTATGAGAGAGAGAGAGAGCAGGGAGCACGTCACCAAAGGTTCAAAGGGTGGTCCAGTGAGTCTGGAAAGGACCAGATTGAGGTCCTAAGCCACGATCGACTGTTGGACTTGCAGGTATAGTCTGTCGAGACCTTTAAGGAAGCGACTGACCAGAGGGTTAGCAAAGACCAAGCGGTCCTCTGCTCCTGGGTGAAAGGCAGAGATGGCGGCCAAACGGACCCTTATTGATGACATGGACAGCTCCTGCTGCTTGAGATGGAGGAGACAGTCCAATGTAAGTGGCACAGAGGCGAGTGTCAGGGACGAACGGTGCTGCGCTGACTAGACTGAAAATCTCTTTCACTTGGCAAAGTAGGTAGCCCTGGTGGAAGGCTTCCTACCGCCAAGGAGGACTTGTCTAAATGGGTCCAAGTAAGAAAGCTCCATTGGATTCAGCCATGGAGCTTCCATGCCGTGAGGTGCAGAAACTCGAAGTTCGGGTGTTGGAGACGGCCATGATCCTGTGTTAGTAAGACTGGGAAGAGCAGCAAGGTGACTGGAGCTTCCACAGACATTTCCAGGAGTGATGTGTACCAGTGCTGGTGGGGCCAGGCTGGAGCCATCAATATCATTGAAGCTCATTCCCTTCGGATCTTGAGGAGTACGTTGTGAACAAGTGGAATGTGTAGAAACGTGTAAAGGAGATGGTCTCCCCATGGGAGGAGGAATGCGTCCACGATGGAACCTGGACTGTGATTCAGGAAGGAGCAAAACTGCTGGCACTTCCTGTTGCATCACGTGGTGAACAGGTCTATCTGGGGAAAGCCCCACTGATGGAAGATTGAGTTTGCAACGTCAGGACGAAGGGATCACTCATGGCCATGGAATGACCTGCTGAGATAGTCTGCCAACTCGTTCTGTACTCTGGGGAGGTACGATGCTTGCAAATATGTCGAATACGCTACACAGAAGTCCCACAGCATGAGGGCTTCCTGGCACTGGGGAGAGGAATGTGCACCCCTCTGTTTGTTGATATAGAACATCACCGTGGTGTTGTCTGTCATAACTGATACGCATCTCCCTATCAAGTGGGCTCGGAACGTCTGGCATGCCAGGCATGCTGCTCTCAGCTCTCTGACATTGATGTGGAGAGCAAATTCTGCCTGACACCAGAGGCCTTGTGTTCTGAGTTCTCCCAGTTGTGCTCCCCAGCCCAGAGCTGACCCACCCGTCACTAGCAAGAGTGACGGCTGAGGGCTGGTGAAGGGGACCCCTGCACATACTATCTGTGGGTCGAGCCACCACCAGAGGGAGTCTAGTACCATGCGAGGCAGGGTTACCATCCTGTCCAAGCTGTCCCGGACTGGCTGATACACTAACACTAGCCACGATTGAAGACGTCGAAGTCTGAGTCTGGCATGCTGTACTATGTAGGTACAAGCCACCACGTGTCCCAGGAGCATCAGGCAATTCCTTGCTGTGATGGTGGGGAATTGCTCGAGATTTCGTATTATGTCACTGAGGGGCCGAAACCTTTTGTTCCGGGAGGTATGCCCTTGCTTGTGTAGAGTCCAGTACGGTCCCTATAAAGTCTATCCTCTGAACCGGGGACAGCGTTCATTTCCCTCATTCAGAAGAAGGCCCTGTTAGTCAAATGTCACTCTTATGAAGTCGACTTGTGCCTCCACTTGAGACCTGGAGCGGCACTTGATAAGCCAGTCATCGAGGTACAGGAACACCTGTACCTACCGTCTATGCAGGAATGCAGCCACAACTGCCATGCACTTGGTAAAAACATGAGGTGCCACTGACAGGCCAAACAGGAGGACAGTGAACTGGTAGTGAGTGTTGTTCACCACAAACCAGAGGTATTTTCTGTGGAACAGAGTTATTGCCATGTGAAAGTATGCATCCTTCAAGTCAAGGGCGGCATACCAGTCTCCTAGATCCAATGAAGGGATGATGAGGGCCAAAGAGACCATGCGGAACTTGAGCTTCTTCATGAATGTGTTAAGTTCTCGCAGGTCTAGTATGGGCCTGAGCCCACCTTTGGCTTTTGGTATTAGGAAATACTGAGAATAGAAACCCTTGCCCTTCTGCTCCTGAGGAACCTCTTCTGCTGCCCCTAGCGAAAGGAGCGAGTGCACCTTCTGTATAAGGAGTTGCTCATGAGAGGGGTCCCTGAAGAGGGACGGGGAAGGGGGGTAGAAGGGCGGGAGGGCATAGAATTGGATGGAGTATCCCCTCTTTACCATGCGGAGCACCCAGCAGTCCAAAGTGAAACGGGACCATGCACGGTAGAAAGGGGACAGTCGGGAGAAAAAGGTAAGGCAGGGTAGATCCAGTTCTTGTTCTGGTGCGCCATCTTCGACCACACTTTCAAAAAGCCAGTTTGGGGCTGGAAGGTGGCTTGGGTTGGCCGGAGCCCTGGCCTGAGGATGGGTGCGGCCTTTTTCTGCCATTCCTCCTCCGGGACCCGTCCTGTTGGTAGAACCGCGGAGGAGGCTGAGGCCTGAAATGTTTCCACTATGTGGTGGGAATATGTAGGCCCAAGGATTTGAAGGTGGCTCTACAGTATTTCAGGCTATGTACCCTTTTATCTGTCTTCTCTGAAAACAGAGTCAGACCCTCAAAGGGGAGGTCCTGTATTGTCTGCTGGACCTCATACGGGAGACCAGAGACCTGGAGCCAGGAGCTCCTTCTCATGGCCACCCGTGTAGCCATGATTCTCTGCTGCTCTGCAAATTTTGCCATTGCCGTAGAGGTATTAAAAGAGTACCAGCTAACAATGGCCTGTTGGTTGGAAATTCGAAGCTGCAATCCACCTGTGGAATAGACCTTTCTCCAGAAAAGGTGAGTGTTTTAGCCTTCCTGTTTTGCGCAGAGGGGCCTTGGAAACCTTGCCGCTCGCGCTGATTAGCAGCGTCCACAACAAGGAAATCAGAGTGTGGGTGGGAATAAAGATGTTCATAACAATTAGAGGGCACAAAATATCGCCGATCATTGTGTTTGGCAGTGGGTGGTAATGAGGCTGAGGTCTGCCACAGGGTTTTGGTGGTGTCCACAATAGTTTTTATGAGTGGTAGGGCAATACGGGAAGGTCCAGAGGGCGCAAGGATATCCATCACGGGATCGGAGTCCTCCTCTACCTCCTATGCCTTGATGCCCAGACCCTGGGCAGCCCGGTGAAGCAACTACGGCAACACCCGATTGTCTTCAAATGCTGGGGCTATGGCAGAGCCAACCAGAGCCTCATCTGGTGACGACAAGGAGGAAGTCCCAAAGAACGGCGGCTGCTCCTTGCCATTGGCACTTAAGGGATCCCGTGACTCTCGGGGATCCCGTGCAGGTGCCGACATGGACGGTGCCATGCTTAGTGCTGGGACTGTCAGCACCGAACTTGGTGCCAGTGTCAGCATCGGCGTTGCCGCTGCTGGCAGTGCCGGAGCCGCCATCAGTGCCACTGTCGGGGCCTCTGGTGCTGCAGGAGCCGCTGTCAAAGCCGTTGCTGGCAATAGCACCGCCACCAAAGTCGACGCCGCAGCCGATGGTGTCGACGTCGGTGGCGATGGTTCAGTGGGTGGTCACTCAGCCAGTGGAATAAAGGTGGCCAAAGCCACCGAAGTCACCGCTCAGCGGGACCCTTGGCTCCTTCCCTGGCTCTGGTGAAAGACCCAGGGAGTCCAGAATGGCCACTGAGAAGGGTTCTGCCACTGTAGCAGCCACAGAGCCAGGTAAGCCCATCTCTCCAGCCATGACCTGGACCTCCTGCTCTTATCGGAGTGGTAGGAGTCTGACTCCGACGTCTCCGAAAAGGAAGACCACGGAGAAGCTGTGCTTCGGGGCACCGAACATCAGGGACCGACTGGATTCTCTCTCCAGAGATGTCGGTGCCGGAGGGTGCCATGGAGAAGGAGAGCGCTGGCTGGGACATCATCACCGGCTTCCCTCTTGATTGCACCTGGGGCCACAGTGGTGCAGACGGAGACGGAGCCGCCTCTGTCCTAGGGGGCAAGAATGGTGCCGTGAGGTGCAGCAAGACTTGAGCTGCCTCAAAGGCCTCCAGTGTCAAGGGGAGCAGCAGTTGCTGGCCACTAGGGTCCAGTGAGCACGGTGGGCCCGGACTCAACTGCCTCACCTTTCAAAGGCTCCCTTACAGCAGGTAGGGAAAAGGGTGAAAACTTATAGGGATGGAGAGGAAGCAATTGCAGCCAGGTCAGGACAAGGCATCTGCATTGCCCTTCCTACCATCTGGAAGAGTGTGTGCGGGGGAGGTACTTAAACTTCATGCAGCCATAAAAGGCCATCTTTACCAGGATCAGGCTGGCAGCACCCACCCCACCCACTCATGAACTTGGCAAAAGGACAACTTCCCATTTGACCTGCTGTGGGCTTTATGCTTGTTGCCCCTTTTCCTTGGGGGGGAGGGGCAGCTGTGAAGAAATATTTCCCTCACCGCTAGATTGGCCGAGGTGGGTGGATTTTTTTGCTTCCCCCAAAGCTGGTCTGGGAGCTGGTGGGGTAGAATAAGAAGATCAGGTTATAATGTCGCAACTTAATATGTAAAACCTGTGGCATATGTTCAGTGCAGGTACCCAGTACGGAAGGGATATAGTTATTAGATCGAATGGATTGGGAAAGGATTTGAAGGAAAGCATTCTTATGGGAGCTGAGTAACGGAGGTTAGAGTTTTGTCAGAGGGAAGCAAACCCCCTTCTTTTCCTAACCCTCCTTCAACAGAGTGGAAGAAGGGGACTTTGGGGTCCTACATCTGGATCAGAGGGGTACCGACTTCCCCACCTCCTTCCTGCACCGTACAATTTGTTACTGGGTACTCCCAGATATTATAAGTGAATAAAGTTATGGCCTCATTAAACCACATCCAGGGCCTTCTGTCCTCCTTCTAGCATGGATGGATAATATTTTTTTTGTTGATTTTGTCAACATATACCAACATTTACTAAGCCTATATATTTTGTTGTTCTGAGGATTAATTTGTAAAACTTTGAAAATGTAAAACTATTAAGGTTAAGGCCAAGTTTGAATTTCTGTTAAAACAACTCCCTCCTCACATGCTTGATCTCATCACCAACATGATTTTTTTATGTTTGAGAAAAATCCCTTCAGCCATTTTTGTGCTATGGGAGAGAATGTAAATCTTGAAAGTGTATTTTTCCAGAGTCTTTTGTCAGCCATAACTCAAAATAGCTGAACAAACATATTCTAAACTTTGCAGTTAAGTAATCTTTAATGAGGAGAAACAGTTCCTTTGCTATGCTTGAAAAGAGAAAGGGTAGTGAATTAAAAATCAAACTTATAAGGGACTGACAAGCCCTTTCTAAATATGCTCAGGAAATCTCTATTAAGATTTCAGTAGACCCCTAATGGTTCCTCTGTGGCCCTACAATGCATGTACTATGATGCAATCTAGCCTAGTAGGCCTAAAAGACTGCTCAGAGACAATTTGCAGGAGGATTATGCAGGTGGAATTTACAGAAGTGCTCAGCATCCACCTAAATCTATACCCAAGTTAATGCTAAAACTCCCATTGACTTCAATGGGAGCAGAATTAGGCCAACACTGAGCCACTTTTGAAAAATCCCACATTAAAGGTTCATCTCAACCAGCAACATATGTTAAAATAAAACTTGTTCTGTTTCATTAGGGTCTTAAGACATACTTGTTAAAATGTGTTAACTAACTTTTTTTTAAAACAAACCCCTGTCATATAATCTAGGTAAGAAATGAGATTTTCAAAAGTTTCTTAGATAACTAAGTCACTTAAGGTGCTTTTGAAAACTTTATCCAAGATTTAAATGATACTAATTAAGATTTTTGGGCCAGATCCTCAGCTAGTGTAAATCAGCATAGCTCTACTGACTTCACTGAGGCCATGTCAATTTATACCAGGTGAGAATCTGGACACTTTTCCCTTCTGTTGCTCTTTCCTGGTGTATCTCTTTGTTAATTCAACTTAGTAGAAAAATGTCTCCAACCTAACAACAACAGAGGAACGTGCTCTTCCTCTACCTAGTTCCCTTCTGTGAGATGTGCTCTTCAAAGCTATTTGGGAGAATTTAAATACTAACCTGAATGGGAAAGGTTTTCATACCTCTTTTCACTTATTGTTTTCTTTATTATAATATAAACAAGAAAGTTAAATGCTAAACACAGTGGTAATTCAATAGATTTAATTTTCAATCTATTTAGTTTATCAAAGAGAAAGTTAAGAGATTACATGATCATGGTCAGGGCCGGCTCCAGGCACCAGCTTGCTCAGCTGGTGCTTGGGGCGGCAGATTGTTGGAGGCGGCACTCTGCCCAATCCTAGGGCGGCACGGCTGCTTTTTTTTGTTTGTTTGTTTGTTTTTGTTCTTGTTCCGCTCCAGCCGCCCTGTAGGGGGCGGCGGCGTGGAGAACCAGAGCGCCCTGCAGGGCAGTCCTCTTCCTTCCCTCCCCGCCGACCGGAGCGGAGCCCTCGCGGCAGGAGGCGGTGCAGCGGGAGGGGCCACGTGGCAGCGCCCCTGCTGTACCCCTGGCCGCCCCCTTCTCTCTCTCTCCCACCCACTCCCGCCCCCTCTTTCTCTCGCCCCCAC